>NC_083463.1:8912812-8927812 GCF_030014155.1 Tachysurus vachellii
ATTTGTGTAAACAAATAGAATCTTTTTATGGAGCCTTATATCTAAAAAAAAAAAAAAAAAAAAAAACACACAACTTCCCTTAATATTGTCTAAAATGGACCAGCCAATGAGCACTGATATTAATATGGGATAGTGTTATGCTGTCATCGCCCCAATGTGGATTATTTTTCCTCAAACCCTGAAGGCTTTTAGTTCACTCATACTACGGCAATTTGCCAACAATGGCACTCTATACATCTAGTTACATTT
The DNA here is from genome assembly GCF_030014155.1 of Tachysurus vachellii. Lineage (NCBI taxonomy): Eukaryota > Metazoa > Chordata > Actinopteri > Siluriformes > Bagridae > Tachysurus > Tachysurus vachellii. The sequence continues at coordinate 8,913,062 of NC_083463.1, forward strand.
CATTTTATGGGATGTCCGGAAAAACAAGTTAGTTCCTATTATCAGTTACATTAGCTTTAAAACAGTAATTCTTGCTCTTTCCCTTGAAGCCAGTATGGGAAAAAATGATATAAAAAATTTCTCAAAGTGCAACGTCTGCCATCATAAAAACATTTCTGTGTCAGCTTTATCTCTGACTAAAACAAAGCACTGACAAAAAAGACTCTTACGTCTCCTTAACAAACATCATCAGATTCACGTCCTTGTAAAGAATAAATAAATAATACACAGTAATATAACCGTGAGAACTGCTGTTAAGTTACTGAACATTGAGAACTCAAAAGCTGCTTGCTTTGAAATTTCATACTGCATTGGACGGAGCCAAGCACCGCAGTTTGTAATCATAGTCCTAATCATAATGCGATTTAAACTAGACGAAACCTTTAATTCCAAGAATTTGTGATCCTGAATCCTCGTGATTTGGTTATTAGCAACCTTCTAAGGGTGGCTTGTAAAGTGCCTTCTTCCAGATGACAGTCTACCAAGTTAAAATAAAATAAAATAGTAAAAAAAAGTAAGACAAAAGGAGCTGCACAAGAAACATGAGCTATACAAGTGAGACTGCTGAGAACGCTGTAGATGAAATTACAGTGGATCGAGGACAGTGTAATTACTCAGGAGTAACCTGTAATTATTCTTAAATAGCACGTTTAAAGAAAGGACTAATGTACAACGCACACCAGCTTAAGAGAAAATAAAAATGCAAGTTTTCTGAGAGAATCAGGGGCAAAATCCAAGTGAGAACAGGAAAGGTAGATGATCAAGAGTACTCAGTTTATCTAAGACAATACTATGCTCCCATTCAAAAACCTGCATTTTATTTATTTATTTATTTTATTATGGGGCTTTTCAAGTGATTTTTACAAGAGTTTGACGAGGGATTGAAAGTTTGAGTTGTGTTATGCAACATGGACATAACACTAGACATAAAAAGAAAACATTGTTCTGAATATGGAAAGAATTATTCTAGGATACATCCCAGTCCGTGTGAATGAGAGATAACAAGCCTTTACTGCTTTCTGTTTGTGTTGTTGTGTAACCTCACAGGTAATGTTTGTGTTCATGCTTTCTTGTCTTTTGACTCTGCATGTTTGCTGATATGATCACATCACTAGTCTGTACAAGTCTAACATCGTATTTGTCCCATGTCCTGCTAAAACCAAAGTAGCTAAAATTGAGAGGCAAAAGCTGGGCCATCAGCAGCAGTGAGCCACTCAAATTTAGGTCTTGCCCACTCAAAGTTAGATTTTTTTTTTTTTATTTTAGCCAAAGGGAAAAATAACACAGAAAATACCAGCATGATTTCTAACTTCTGATTGGGTGGGCAGCCTACAGCCAATGGACGATGGTCTGTCTCTGCAGTAGTCCAACACAAAGCACCGCCCCCACAGCACAGAATAGTTTTCACCACTCACATCACACTACTTTCAGTTCAACACAACTACAGGCTCTAGGTCAGTACGGACATTTTTATTTATTTATTTTTTTGGAAAGTTCAATATTTTGTGTGGCCACCATTATTTTCCAGCACTGAATTAACCCTCTTGGGCATGGAGTTCACCAGAGTGTCACATGTTGCCACTGTCCTCTTCATTTTTTCAGATCCTCATAGTTCTTTGCCATGAGGTGCCATGTTGAACTTCCAGTGACCAGTATGAGAGAGATAACACCAAATTTAACACATTCACACCTGAGACCATGTAACACTAACGAGCCACATGACACCGGGGAAATAAAATGGCTAATTGGGTCCAATTTAGACATCTTCACTTAGGGGTGTACTCACTTTTGTGACCAGCGGTTTAGACATTATTGGCTGTGTGTTGAGTTATTTTGAGGGGACAGCAAATTTACACTGTTATACAAGCTGTACACTCACTGCTTTACACCGTAGCAACGTGTCATTTCTTCAGTGTTGTCACATGAAAAGTATAATGATATATATACAAAAATGTGTAAGGGGGTGTACTCGCTTCAGTGAGATACTGTATAACTGTATATATACATTGCTTTGTGTAATACTGTGGCTTGTGTTATACTGTAAATAGTATGCAGAATATTGGTAATATAGTGCCTGTATTGAACATTACACTTGTACAGCATTTCCAGAAAGAAAGAAATCTGAAAGAAAAAAAATCCGAATGTCTTACTTGCGGCTGACGATGGCCCAATCCTCTGTGTAGGATCGGATACAGTCACGTACGTGTGCATCGTTGTCACTGAAGTGATTAAAAAAAGAAGTCACACAGGGATCGACATAAACTGCATTAACCACAAGTATAAAAACAGCTGCCTAAAGAACTTGGCCTATTAATAGTAACACAAATTTCATCACGGAAAAAGACAGTTCGTTCCATCTCGAAAAGCTCGTCCATCTTTACTGAATCAAATCCTGAACACAATATTTATATTAGAACATGATGTGACTAAGAAAATACAGTTCCTTTTTTTTTTTGATACTAAAGTAAACTACGCATTAATCAAAAGGGATAAAAAAAGGAGAAACAAGCCAAGTTGATTTGACCGAGGCTGAGCTACAGCCAGTAAAGCAGGGGTGAAAAGCTGTTCATACATGTGAGAATCAGGCAGGATATGGAGGAGTTCCCCAGCTACTCTTAAGGATAACAACAAGGCTTTGTTTGAACAACCCCGTGAGCAGACAGCGTGGGAAGCTTAAAAACCAGGACTAAAGAGGAAAAACTGAGCACTAAAGTAGCTCTGCTAAGGGTCTTAAGTCTCAACAAACCATAAAGACCCACTGGTACTGAATTATACCATGCACCAAAATAACAGATTACTGAATAAAACCTCTGTAAGTCTTGTCTGTACATATTATCACTTAGACTGGATTTTGTAGTAAAATTATCTTTTTTAATATAGAATTCGATTTAAACCACTTTGGGATTGTTGTACTTATATTTTAATTATATTTTTCATTTTTATAACTATTTTTTCCCACTTGATCTTTTATTTTATTCTCTTTTGAAACTCTATTTTGATGAAAAACATAATAAAATGCAAAATAAAAAAAAATTTAAATAAAAAAATGCAAAACTATTGCAGTAGTAGAAGCTTAATATCAGTACAGATAGTACTCTTCGTATCCGTATAATAATAGGTGTAGTAGCATTAGTGGTGTGAGTATTATCATTAATAGTAGTAGCATCGATAGTATTGTACTTTGTGAAGCACAGACAAAACCTCACTCATCTCAAGTAAAGTGCACTGGAAATGAGAACACATGACATGCTCACCCTTCCTCTGGCACTGCTTGGCCCAGTGTCCTGCACTCTCTGGGTGTGTAAATGACTTCAATATCATCTGGAGGAAAGTCGATAAGGTCTCTCAGAGGTCCTGACTCAATGATGGGTGGATGAGTGATCAAATACTCCTCAAAGTCCACCGGCTCCACCGCCTCTGTCAATGGCACCTAGAGATAGACAGGAAGACGAAGGGAAAGAGGAAAGCAAGAAATAAAAAAAATGTTTTGTACTCTTTTTCTCTAATAATGAGTAAGGGCCAACATTCTAAAAAGATAACATGAATATGGTATTGCTGGATATAACTGCTAAAAAAGCTCAAAACTAAGCACATTAGAAAGATGAGAGCCAGGTGCAGGTATACATACTGAGTTACTCGCTGCATTTCCCCCCATGTGGAGATTTTTGAGGAGTTGAGGGGAACCTCCATACTGACCAGCGATCTGCTTCCTCACCTCCGCAGCTACAGTCCTGAAACATAGTGAGGGAGAGTAAAGTTAGAGCCTCATGCAATAAATAAAAGAATGATCAACTGAACTGACAACTATTATATTCCATGACATGACACTTTGAGTGAAGAACAACTAAGTTGTATCAACACACCTAAAAATCATGAAACAAACCCTAGTGAAAATCTACCTACCACAACCTACAATTTTATACAACAGAAAAATGCTTGGTGACAAATCAGCCACAGAAATACAAAAGGCTTACACTCAATGCACTGATGAAATGGCCTACATTCCTGACATCACAGGCAACTGGAAGCTTTTTTTTTCCCCATTAGGTTTTATTTGTGAATCACAGAGAACTAGTGAGGATATCAGGGATTCTTCTTGGCCAATGAGACTAGGTCTTGGACTGGTTATATAACTAGTTAGGGTTTTATATAACATTAATGTTCATATACACTACAAGTTTAAATGTTAGTTCCCACCAATTTATTTTGTTCCCATCATTATATCCACATGTGGTTCTTCTCAAACCTGTTGCCAAGTTGGAAGCACACGATTGTCTAAATGTTTTGTGTGCTGCAGCATTACAATTTCTTTTCACTGGAACCAAAAGGTCAAACATGTTCCAACATGACACTGGATGGAAACATGGTATGCCATGAGAGACATAAAAGAACTCAGTAATCAACCCAGAGCACAGACCTCAACCTCAACAGACACCTTTACAATGAACTGGAGTGGTGACTGATCTCCAGACCCAACATCAGTGCCTGATCTCACTAATGCTCGTTAAAGTCCTGAAACTTTAGCTAAAAATAAATATAAAAAAATCAGCGATCCCAACAGAGTTTTAGGTTGATGGTATCTTAAGTCTGTGACCTAGTGAACCAGTGTTGATGTACTCCTTGATAGAGACTTGAAAGCACTTTTGTTGGTCACTCTGGATAAAGGGCATCTTCTAAATGCTGTAAGTGCAAAATCTAACGGAAAAACTTTTCATTGGCGTGGAGGTTATCATCACAGCTAAGGAGAAGTAACTCTTGATTTAGGATGTTCAGAAAGTACATATGGGTCTGATGGTCAGGTGTCTACTAACATTTAGACGTACATAGGTCATAGTCCGTGAGCTAAAACCATCTAAACAATTTAAGTAAGGGCCATTGGTTCATTCTTGTTGTGAGGAAAACATTAGGGCCTTTTTACACCTGGTCACTTCATGTGTTTTCTCTGATCCGATAGCTATCTGATTTGTTAAAACTGTTCCATTTACATTAGGCCACATAAATGCGTCTTGGCGAATCGGATATCAATCCGATCTTTCTACTCCCGCCCAAAATGCAAATATATTTTACCTCATTTCTGTTTCTGGCGCGTTGCAAGAATCGTGAATCACTTGCGAGTCACGTACTTCCGTTTGGGAGGAGTATAGCGCTGACGTATGTGGCTTGAACAATTCATTTACACCTGTCCAGTTTCATCTGAAATGCGTCCCATACCACCTCCTGAAGTGGTTTGAACGATCGGATTTATATCCGTCTCGAAAACGTTTCAGAGGGCATTTAGACCTGGTCTTTTTACGATCGGATAGCTATCTGATCACAGAAAACACATGAAGTGACCAGATGTAAAAAGCCCCTTAGACTAGAGACTTCAACCACTATTCTGTTTGCCGGGTTTTTAATCTATTCAAGAAAACTGAACAAACTATCTGCATTGAAAAAAGCATATATAATAAATATATAATGTATAAATGAATATATTCACCCTTGAAGAGAAAATCTGTAACAAAACCCAATCAACAAAAATGCTCACTCATATTTATCAGTCCGAGGTAAATGGTTAATAGACAAAATGTTTTCTCTAGTATAAAACCTATTTTGATGTTTACTTGACGTGACCTCTTTCTGCTTACGTTATAAACATGTTAAGCACTCAACCAATATATTTGCGATTAGCTGCTTAAGGGGTTATTTGCAGCCAGGCCTAGTAGAACATGTGCACAACCTCTTGAGGTAACATGACTGAAGACAAACTTTGCCTGAAATGATTACACTTATTATACCCTTTTCCAGAGCGATGTACAAAAGTGCTTTTAAGTCTCTATCGATGAATCGATTATTAGACACTTATAGAAACAGACTGATGTGGTGATTCCTCCATTGTTCTACCAGAGACTGGACTAATTGTGCCATGTAATTGTTTGATACAGTGTGCACTTGAGATTCAGTGTCATTGCAATGTCAGTATGTCAAAGACTAAGTAACATAATATACTGTACATAATGTGCATATAACAGCTCCTTTATCCCCCACAAACAGAGGATGTTACAGAGCTGACACCACATGGCCAGAGGCCTTGTTGATTTTGGAAAGGCTTTTATTTAGACTAGGCATTCCTTGACAAACCTAAGAAAATTAGCTCACATGCCTGGTGTTTATTAAGACACCGGTTAAAACTTTCAATTCTCGTTTCATGGCCTGAGTGCTGGGACACTTCCAGTACAAACTGTGCACTTGACTGGGAAACAGTTCAAGCAGAAACACGGCACGAATAAGATCTTGTTTTCCCAAACTTTGTGGGACGGGAACAGAAATGATTTACTTTCTTTTTTGAGATTTTTCTGGAACAAACAACATCTAGACTATCCTTATTATGATTAGCCATATCCATGTTCTTTTCTGGTACAAATACATAGAAAATAGCAGTTTAAAATTCCCACACCGTGCAAAATAAGATGGTGGTTTAGTGCTTTTTCTTCCTGTCACCATAATAGTTTGATCTTCTATGCATACAGAAAAAAATCAGTAAAAATATAAATCTATCCCAAAAGGAAAAGCCGAGTGGAAAAAAGATCCCAAAATGAGAGGGTTGATTCTACAGGAACATTTCTGGCTGTTGAACAAATTTTGGTCACATGAAAATCAAGACCACTTTACAGCCTTAGGAAAAATAAATTAGGAAAATAAAACATACGGTGACGTCAAACCATCAATCCAAACTGATTTAAACTTCTCATCACAGACCAGAGACAAAAAATGCAAAAGCATTTGGTGAATAAATCAAAAGCCTGGGAGCTTCCTTATCAAACCTAGGATGATCATAATAGTTAGATAATTTAAGACTGGTCATCTAGATGTCAGAGATTATTGCTGTCCTGTCCAAAAATGGCTGTTAATGTCACAGTAATTAATCTGATTTAAAGTTGAATCAGGCAACCACCCGTATATCTTCTTCTTCATCTGTCTAAGCAGAGATGTCCAGAACTTCCTCTACATAGTCAATCCCTCTCTCTTCTGCAGGGATACCCAAATTAATCCAAGGCAGATGAGAGTTATAATCTCTCCAGCTATCTTTTGTTCTGCCACAGGGTCTTTTCACCGTTGGACATGCCTGAAACACCTCCCCAGGGAATAATCCAGCCTAGACACGTGCCTGAACCACCTTAACTGGCTCTTTTCACCACAGAGGAGCAGCGACTCTACTTTTAGCTCCTAGGAGTGTCTGAGCTCCTCACCCTTTCTTCATGACTGAGCCCAACTTCACTGCCATTCCTGCCACTTTTATTCATTAAGGGTTGGGAGATTAGTAAACTGATCGCTTCGCCTTTTGGTCATTGCACAAAGAAGCAAACGGGACCACATCATCTGCCACTGGGCTGCATCTAGAGATTCTATCCATAAAACATTTAGAAAAACAGGTCACTAACAGGTAAACGTGTGGAGCTGGATAAGATTTGACATTTTTTTAATGCATAAAGGCCCCACTTGCACTGATGTACACAAAGCACCACCCCCAAACTAATACTTACTAGAGTTACTGTTAGCAGGGACTGGCATGATCTCGCTTTGTGTAGATGTGTACGCAAACATTCAACTGCTTGAAAGCCTAGTTATAACTGTATGAACCTTCAATGTTTCCTCATAGTGATTTAAGAGGATGTTAGGGTCTGTCTATAAAATAACCATCCAAATGAATTTAAATACAAGCAAACATCCTGAACCAAATAGGAAGTTTCCAAACTGAGTTTTTTTAAACACACTTATTCAGAGATTTACACTTACACATAGGGTTGGGAACCGAGAACCGGTTCTTATTCAGGCCCGGTTCTGTTTTTTAACTGGACCCGGAACCGCGCAGAATTTTCAAGTTTCGGTTCCAAACGCGGTTCCGATGCGATGACGGACAAAGCGCTGAGAGCGGTCACTTTAAATAGCCATGTCTTACCTCATGTATATTCATTGTTTACACTGTTTACAGTCACGCAACCAAATTAACGCAGCTTACCACAGAAATCAGTCACTCGCGCTGCTGTGCTGAGGTACGCTTTGTGTTAAACATGTCTAAAAAAAAGTATAAAGTGTGGATTCATTTCCAAAGCTACAACAATGAAGCAAATCTACCCCCTCTGAGAGGGTTTTCTCCACAGCTGGAGATACAATAACCCAATACAATAAGAGATACAATTTATTTTGATACCCAACCCTACTTACACAACATTTGCACTATTATATTTTCTTATCATTTCCACCAAATTTTCCACATTATTTGTAGACGTACGAAGTTCCGTTTCATACCTCTCACTTCAGATTTATTATATGTTTATATATGAATAACTAAACACACTGATATCACCATGCCGCAAAAAAAAACTCTTCCCAATAACACAGTGCGTCCGGCAATGGGGAAGCTTTAGAGCAACACGAATATAAATCAATGCAGCCACCACAGTGGGTTTGGTTTTTTTTTTTGCATAAAACCACAGCAATCCAGAAACAACCAGGCAGGATCTTGTTGGTCTTGTGTTAGAAGCAGATTTGTATAACAGGATTTCATTCAGTCTCACTGGCTAAAATGTGTACCAGGTATACTTAAGACATTTTTATAATAAACAGTAACAAATACTCATTGACAAACTAATAACTGCATGGATCAAAATTTGGAGAACGTTATTAGCCTAGTCTACACTGGCGTGACCGTGGGATTTTCACACACAACAGTCTCTACTGTCTCTACCCACCTGTCTGAGGTCAGAAGAGGACAACCACACTTGTTCAAGCAGGCAGGAAGGTCATGATATCTCAAACAACTACCCTTTACAAACTTGATTACAAAGGACAAGTCAAACATGGAGACAGATTTGACTATAACAGGAAATGTCCACCCAGAGGTTCAATCCTGTCAGCCGTGAACAGGAATCTGAAGCTTCAGTCGGTGTCTCTAGGTTTAGTTTTGAATGCTGTGGCAAAAAAAACGTTCTATTGCAGCTTTTTCAGAATTAAAAACCAGTGAAGGTAGGTAACTTTTCAATCAGAGCTGTACTCATATTCCACAGATGTGAATCAAAGAGTGCTTTGACCGAATGTGCTTTAGGATGACGTCATGTGACGTGTGTCGACTCGAATCTGGGGGAAAATCTGTGGTCATTCTGAAAAACTTGCGAGCTCCGCCAAATATCACCGAGTCGGCTTGATTTTGCATTAAAGGCACGGTCTCCAATTTTTGAGAAATACTTCAGAAAACTGAGTCGGGCCGAATAATAAACAAAAATCAAAACAAAAGTGTAGCCAATGAGCAGAAAGGGGCGGGGCTTATTTGTTCCCTTCAGCTATGATAAAGACACATTTCTTTCCATTATTTGCCTGGGTTACATATGTATGTGTGGGCGGAGCTATCAATACAGGGGTGGGACCCATTGGGGTTAGGGGCGTGTTTGTTTTGGTGATTTCAATTCCAAATAGCTACTTTTACTGTTGTGGATCATCCAAAAATAAAGTAAGTACTTAAAATAAAAATAAAATAAAAAAACTAAGGACTATCATAACCTTTTAGCCGAATTTGTTCCTCTTTATGATTATATTTGTTTTTTTTCCTGACATGGGCAAATAAACAGTTTCAAAGAAACACTGTAATCTGTGCAATACCTGACAGAAACACAGTAACACAAACAAATGTGTGCGATTTAAAACATCTGATCCTCTGACAAAGAGGGTTTCAGGAATGATCACAGGGCACCAAAGCAGACTGCAGGCTCAGTCAGATCGTCCTGGAAAACAACACGTGTTTCCTCTTTTAAAGTCTATATTTCACCCTCACAGATTATAGACGTCACTGAGTTGGGTTGCCATTAAAGCAGTTCTTAAGAAAAGTAACTCTTACTAAAAAGCAAAACAAGGTAAAAATATCCACACTGTCGTTGTTTTCATCCATTTATATAACAGAGAGGTTAGATTCTTTAATCTGCTTGGCTGAAACATAATCTAAGACTAATAATAAACGTCACATAATCTAAGACTAATAATAAACTGAAATAAAATATTACTGATTTCAAATATTTTTTTTGCTAAAATAATATTTTTGCTAAAATATTTGTTTACTTACTAAAACAAAAACATATTTGTGATCTAGTGAAACATTAAAGCAAGGAGTCAGTGCTCTGGAAAAGTAAGTGAGTTTTGCGCAGTGGGAAAGTCCTGGGGACAGGGACACGGCCGAGTCCTGGGGGACGGGGACACGGCCGAGTCCCCGGGGACAGGGACACGGCCGAGTCCTGGGGGACGGGGACACGGCCGAGTCCTCGGGGACGGGGACACGGCCGAGTCCTGGGGGACGGGGACACGGCCGAGTCCTCGGGGACGGGGACACGGCCGAGTCCTGGGGGACGGGGACACGGCCGAGTCCTCGGGGACAGGGACACGGCCGAGTCCCCGGGGACAGGGACACGGCCGAGTCCCCGGGGACAGGGACACGGCCGAGTCCCCGGGGACAGGGACACGGCCGAGTCCTGGGGGACAGGGACACGGCCAAGTCCTGGGGGACAGGGAAACGGTCAAGTCCTTGGAACAGGGACACGGTCACGTCCTGGGGACAGGGACACGGTCACGTCCTGGGGACAGGGACACGGTCAAGCCGTCGGGACAGGGACACGGTCAAGCCGTCGGGACAGGGACACGGTCTTATCTCTCACTTTTTGCTTTGACACATAAATTTCAGTAGACAGAACCTAAAGAGAGGCTGATAAAGTAACAGCTGCATCTAGCTGTTGTAATGTAACTGATAACAGGAACTAACTTGCTTGGTGGTCATGCAACAGCATATTATAAGCTACACAGTATGAATGGTTAAAATCTATAATCTTTCATGCCTCACAGGCTTAAAAATCATATTTGCATAGTTGTATAGACAAAATATATTAAATAAATGTGTGTTTGTTTGTGTGTGTGTGTGAATGTGTGTGTGTACAAGCCCAGAATCTGTCCTCCATGCTGAATTTTTGAACTATGTGTGAAAACATCAGTAGATATTTTAGATTTAAGAACTGTGTTTTTTCAGAGAATTACCCCATAGTCCAGAGACCATGAATCCTTACAACATGGATGGCTAAAAACCCAAAAGAGCAAAACTGTCCACACTTTCTGGGTTGGAGAATATTGTTCTCTCTCTCCCTCATCAATCACAGTGACTTAAGTCAATCATTGGCATCTGTGAGCTCTTGAACGCACAAGAGGGTGGATAGCACTTTCCTCTGAATGTATTACATGTCCTTCAGGTCGTCTCTGTGTCCCAGATGAAGCATGCGATTCCTCATTCATCCTTCTCAAAGATAAAGAAAACCTGATTTTTGAGTTGGGAAACGGCCAAGACTAACATTTCGAGAGAAATTCAGAGGGGGAAAAAAAAAATTAAATAATCCAAATTTAACAAAATGCAAGACTTTAACCATAGGACCTTCAAGGATCGTTGGTATCGTGAATATCCAGAGAGACACAAATCCTGCAATACTGATATTAAAATCTCTAAGTATCATCTGAAACACAGTACTGATCTGATCGTAGAATCCTGAAAGGCAAGATTCTATTACCAAAGAACGAAAAAGAACAGACGTGCAACGTCCGTATGCTTTAAGGCAATTTTGGTATGTGAGATCCTTAACATCTGAACCAGCTCAGAGTATAAAATACATCGCAGGACAGGATTGGAAAACTTCACAAATCCCTTCCAGGTCCAATCCCGTATCTCAAGATTCCTGAGTGAATCTTGCATCACGTTGGCGATTTACAGCCGCACATATGCAACATATATTTCTACATCATGAAGCTCTAACGCAAGCCCTTGTTAAATCCCAACATTATCCCACTTTACGAGAAACCAGACTGGAAGGTGGACCAGTTTGATGTGTGAATAACCGAAGTCAGGTGTGTGGATAATTAAGAATAAATGATTTATTTTGTGCTGTTTTAATCTCAGATAAATGAAGGCTCTGTTTCATAAAGCAGTGTGAACTGCTTGAAAATATATCCAATCAAATCCAATCCGATCCTGAGCAAAGCAGCAAGCTGTCAATCAGGAATCCTCTAACAAACGCTTTGACACATCATTTCTACAATAAACAATGAAAAAGAGACACAAATCATTACATAACACTTTTATACTGATCCAAGTCTCAAGCAACACTATTAACTGTACTGATTAGACATGAGGTAGTTTATTTATTACACACGGAGTAAACACTAGTATTCTCAGGGTCTTATGTATCAGTGGGTCTTTAGTAAACCTTCATTTTGCAGGATTTCTTTTTAAATCTATAAAAACGACATGGTCTGGTTACATAAACTACATCCCTGTAGTATTCGTTTAGAGTAAATGTGATGTAACTCGTGAATAAACACGTATACGAGAGCACAAAGCCATCATTCCGTGTGGTTTGGGTGGGTCACTCGGGCATCTCTCTCTGACTGCGGGCTACAACAACAGTGCTAACGCTAATGCTAAAGCTCATGCCATAGATATCTACGACGCTAACGCTAATGCTAATGCTAACAACCCATAAACCGACCGTAGGCCGTTATTTTGGACCCGTTTTAAGGTCCATGGAAGACAACCGTCCCAAACAGACCTGCTAAATAAAAACGGAAAAGGATTGTGCGTTTTAAATACGCCGAATAAACAGTTTCTTACCTGCTTATTTTCTGAGCGAAGGCGCGGCGCTCAGCCATTGCTGTAGCCGCTAACTGACTGCTTGGATTCCCGAAACCGCTCCAGTGTGAAACGGTAAAACGGGAGAAACGGTTGGGGAAATACCGTAAAACACCGAAAAGAAGCGCACTCACAAACCTCAAACACAGCTCCAAAACGCAAACTGCTTCTCCGTGAATATTATTATTCGTAAATAATTCTTTTTCCGCTTTTTTATTTTAACCACCTCTCTAAAAACTGATTTGTAGATCATTTTACTTTCAAAACAGTCTAAATCTGTAATCTAAGACCAGACATTACGGTACGAAGGCATGGGAATGAAACTCCTAAGGATAAAAAAAAAAAATAACTCAATCTAACAAACAACATCATTCTAACTAGGACAAAGCTACCATTGTGTTAAGTATAATGCTATTTTTTCTATTGCTTTTCTTTTATAAATGTGTGTGTGTTATAAGAACAGAGCAGTGCAGTAGTGACTGACTCACATCCTGTGTCCATACAATAACAATGGAACAGGAAACTAATAAAGCTCTATGATGTGTGAAGTGCATCCTATAGTGATAATAAGGTCACTTTCTCTTCATTTTCCATCCTTAACACATCCTAGTTCATTGTGTGTGTTAGTAAACTGCCATTTAAAGTTTAATAATGGTTTATTTTGTTTTTATTGTACTTAAAATGATGCCTTATGGTTTACTTGAATTATGTTTTAATAAGATAAGATAAGATTTCTCTGTTACAGCAGCAAAGAGAAAGAAATGCAAATATATATTAAAAAAATAAAATAATAAAAGACATAATGAAATAACTAAATTGTCCAAATTAGCTCAATGCCTTAGAGAGATAAAAGACTGGATGAGCTGTAACTTCCTGTTGTTAAACTCTGATAAGACTGAATTACTACTCATAGGCCCAAAAACCAGTACACAGAAACTCTCACAACTTAACTTCCAATTAGAGGGATGTACTGTTACTAGTAGCTCGACAGTGAAAGACCTGGGTGTTATATTAGACAGCAACTTGTCTTTTGAAAATCATATCGCCCAAACCACAAAAACTGCCTTCTTTCACCTTAGAAATATTGCCAAGCTGAGAAACATCCTGTCTGTATCTGATGCTGAGAAGCTAGTTCATGCTTTCATGACCTCTAGACTGGACTATTGTAATGCATTACTAGGTGGTTGTCCTGCATCTTTAATAAATAGGCTGCAGTTAGTCCAAAATGCAGCTGCCAGAGTTCTCACTAGGACAAGAAAGTATGACCATATAACCCCAATTTTATCATCTCTACACTGGCTACCTGTTAAGTTTAGAATTGATTACAAACTGCTGCTACTTACGTACAAGGCTCTTAATGGTTTAGCTCCCATGTATCTAACTAGTCTTCTAACACGTTACAATCCTTCACACTCTCTGAGATCACAAAACTCAGGACTTCTGGTAGTTCCCAGAATATCTAAGTCTACTAAAGGCGGAAGAGCGTTTTCTTATTTAGCTCCCAAACTCTGGAATAGTCTTCCTGATAGTGTCCGGGGCTCAGACACACTTTCACAGTTTAAATGTAGATTAAAAACTCATCTCTTTAGTCAGGCGTACACATAATACATCCCATAATATTGTACACTAGTACACTAGACTTGCACATTCTTATGAACAGCAGATATGTTAATCCCTCTGCACTGCTCTTCTCTTCTTTCTACCCATGCTGAGACACCCATGCTATGATCGTCTTTCGTGCGATGACATTTTTGGACCTCCACTGAGACAAGGCGGACTCTGTGAGAACACTGAGACATCTACAGATCTACCGGCTCCAGTTGGACTCTGTGATACTTGTATATTTGTAACCACACCATCTAGTGTCACCCAGATGAGGATGGGTTCCCCTTGAGTCTGGTTCCTCTCAAGGTTTCTTCCTTCACCAATCTAAGGGAGTTTTTCCTTGCCACTGTTGGCTGAGCCTCCTCAGACTTGCTCATTGGGGACAAATACATATACACACATACATACATTCATACATG
>NC_083463.1:8932812-8950312 GCF_030014155.1 Tachysurus vachellii
TGTAACCAATTGAACCAATATCAGGTTGGATTTATCGATAGAAACTTCAACTCGCGTCTGGATAACGAAGTCCACCAAATGCCACAGATGTGAATGTTGTGATTTGTAGATTTCTAAAATGCAGATCTGTCCACATGACACATTTGATTTTTATATCAGAACAAGCTTTATAAAGAGATTAACAGTTGGGACAGATGATCAGTACTTGTTTTAGGATTTTCTCAGCAATTATTTTTCCTTTGTGCATTAAATATTTACTGCAAATCTTGGTACTACTTCTAAAGGTGAAGGATTGATGTTTTTAAAATAATAACCTTTACTACAATTTTTTGCAATAAAAAAATGTAAAACACCTAGATTTTAAAATACACCACGATTATTTATAACGTAAATGTAATTATTTTACATTGATTTGAATTGATGAATAAAATGTGGGAATAGAAGCCTCTAATATCACCACATATACATCACAGCACAGTGGAATTCTTTTTTTTTTTTTTTTGCATATCCTAACTGAGGAGGTCGGGGTCGGAGCACTGGGGCAGCTATGACGCAGCTCCCATGGAGCAGAGAGGGTTAAGAGTCTTGCTCAATTGCCCAACAGTAGCAGCTTGGCAGTGCTGGGGCTTGAACCCTGACTTTCTGATTAACAACACAGAGCCTTAACCACTTGAGTCACCACTGCCCTTAGAGTGTCATGTCTTGAGGGCTTAGACCCCAAGCTTTTCCCACAAAAAGCCTACAGAGCCCACAATAACACAGAAGTATAGCACCAAGTTGCAACTAGTTGCTTAATAATATGGGTTACGTTCAGTAAGTCAGGCCAGATTTCAACAAATATATGAAAGCAACATACAGTTCCCAAGCAGTGGTGTGTTATACAGTAGTAGGGCTGTTGTTCATGCAGTTCGACTGCTAGGTCTCATCTTCAGTAGGTCAGTATGCTTAAGGATGCAGTTGATCTGGAGCCTGTTGAGGGAACACACTGGATGCCAGGCTGGGACACAACCTGAATGAGATGTCAGGCCATCTGAAGGACAGCCTGCACACACACACTCAATCACACATTGGCACGGTTTAGATGCAGGAATCCAGGAAGCCTAGTGTTCCTGATATAATGAGATGAAAAGCGAGGGTCCCGTGACAGACCAAAGCTATAATTAATGAGATGAACCTCTGATCCGAATCTATATTATGGCCTTTTTTTGGAAAACAACGTTTAAGAAGTTGGTGGCACCGACTCATTATGAAATACGTCATGCGAAGTATCTGAAGGGGCATCAATCAGGTTTATTGATCAATTACATGATGTCATTATGTTAATGTGTCAGAATCAGAGCCTTTATGACACTCGCCAGTTTTAGCCCCACCACTTAGTGCCTACTCTGTTTGTAAGGATAAAATGCAGTAAAAGTGAAATACTGGGCACATTGAATCTTATAATTGGACTATTCTTTAAGTAGTAGCCCTTCTCATTAGAAGTCAGATTTGAATATGCCTGTCTGATTTATAGGAACTTCATATAAGGACTTATGAAAGACTTTTCTATTGCTCTGTGTTACACAGTATGGACATTTCTGGTTTATTTGAATTAGCTAGAAATAAGTTCTGAAGTCACATTCCAAAATATATAGATAAGTTTTTAATTAATAATTTAAAGTGCATCATCTTAATATTTAATAATATGATTTTGGCCTGTCTGTCTACTGTATTTTTTCTTCTCAGATTGGACCTGGCCTGACTCACTGACCTTAGAGCCTCTGGACACTGAGACATGGACGAGCAGCGCAGCACGAAAACTGGTCGCTTCATTAGAAGCTTCATTCCAGGGAGACAGACAGAGACACCCAGAGACTGTATACCAGCCCCAGTATGGGGCAGAAGAAGCTGACTCCCACCTGAAAGAGGTGTACCACCGCACTATTGTGTCCTGGTTTGGAGACACACTCTCTGCCCAGCTTGGGGTCCACAGGCTGGTCCATCTGGGTATGACCTCAGGGAAAAGAGCAGGAGATTGGTATGGTCCTGGAGTAGTGGCACATATACTCAGGTTGGTGTGACTGCACTTGGATACACGATTGTGCAGCAGTTAATATCTAGTTCATTCAAGATATTTTGGATTTTGTTTGACTCGTGGAGGCAAAAATGTTTTTGTTAAAAAAAATCCTTACACTTCGTTCACTGTGATTCTGTTTAAAATATCCCAAGAACCCATAATTAGCCATTTTCGGTTATTTATACATATTTAGGAAAGCTGTAGAAGAGGCTACAGATCCAGAACTGCGAGGTGTGACTGTTTATGTGGCACAGGACTGCACAGGTATACCAGTTAATTCAAGTATATTGTCTCTGCCTTAACAAATAAGTTCCTTAAAATTAAACCTACTGACAAATGATAAGTAAGACACACACACACACACACACACACACATTATATATATATATATATATATATATACACACACACACACACACACACACACAGAATGCTGTTAACTGTGCTAAAAGCAGACATTCGTTGATGAGACATCTGTGATATTGATTGACTGCAGTGTACAGCGCTGATGTTATTGAGAGTCACTCAGTGCAGGTGGACCCACACACGGCCCCCGAGGAAGCACTCGCTGACAGCAGAGCCGTCATCATTCTCATCCCTGTCAGACTGGGTGGAGAGAAGATCAACCCTGAATACTTCAGCTTTGTCAAGGTGAGACTGATTAACATGTTGGCAGAAGTTACACCTGATATTCATGTAACAGATTTTATACATACTTCATGAAATGTCTTAGTGCACTCTGGATCTGGAGTAAATCCTTTGTGCAGTTTATTGTTCTTGGATGCAGTAAGTACAGGAAGGAAAGCAGGGAGCTGTGGTATGGACTCATTATTACTTACACCTTACAGAACCTGCAAAATGTTAATCAATCAAATAAAAACGAGAGGAATCATAATTGCATTTTGATTCTTAATACTGTGTGTCGTTACCTGGATGATCAGCGATGGTTTTTAATGTTGTGTTAGAGCTGTTCATGAGTCCCCGTGTTTGTCCTGTGCAGTTAAACTTCCCATTGCTCTTCAGGAAAATCCTCCAGGTCCTGCACATTCTTTGCTTTTTTCAGTATCTTCTGTATATTTGACTCCTTTCCAGCGGAGGTTATGTGATGTTCAAATCCATCTTTTCACACTGAGGACAACTGAGTGACTTAGTTCACCGATTCACTGATGCTCAGATATGTCAAGATGATGCAAACCTTCAAACAGGGAGATTTGTGTAAATTGTTTTTATTTTGTTATAAGATTTTATTTTTCTTTAAATAAGCTACACGAGATATGTACATGTTTTCCGAAAGACAAAATTATAACAATTTACACTGATTGTCTTGTTTAAAACACGTATCATGTTGCCTTCTAGAACATCACTAAATATTTGTATCTTTTGTAATAATTGCCTCTTTTCTTCTTATCTCATTGATATGACTGAGCACAAAGACGGTTAGGGGCCTTGCTCAAGGGCCCAAAAGTGGCTTCTGTCAGTAGTTCAACACTTAAGCAGTGAGACACCTACAGCTCAGGGTCAGTCATGACATAGTACACCTGGAGCAGAGAGGGTTAAAGGCTTAAAGGTGGGGTGTACGTTGTTTGAAAGCCAATGTTGACATTTGAAATCACCAAAACAAACACGCCCCTAACCCCAATGGGTCCCACCCCTGTATTGATAGCTCCGCCCACACATACATACGTAACCCAGGCAACTAATTGAAAGAAATGTGTCTTTATCATAGCTGAAGGGAAGAACAATACGATCCTGATCCTATATTAACACGGGTCCTACTTCTTGCCTTATCGTAAGCCTTTCTTCGCTTTCTTTCTTTGTTTTTATCCTCCATGTCAATGTTTCAATCGGTTTCTGCTAATGTCGCACATGCACACTGAACACTCTCTCCGCCCATATTGACAAGACACGCCCCTTTCTGCTCATTGGCTACACATTTGTTTTGTTTTTGTTTTGTTTGCCGGCCCAACTCAGTTTTCTGAAGCATTTCTCTAACAACGTACACCCCGCCTTTAAACCCTGACTTTTTGATTAACCACCCGGAGCCTTAACCGTTTGAGCCCACTGGATCAAACCAGACTCCAAAGCTGTGAGGCTGCTATTCTACCTGCTGGACCGGTGTACTATCCTGACACATTTCACTATCATTAATATTACACTTTATTTACTAACAGAAGGCATCTAAAAGAAATGGCATGCTCATCATCAGCTGCTGAATGTTTTATTTTTTACACTACTCTTGCACGCTGTAATAGATCAGTATTAACAGACTCGGTCAGTCCAAAACATTTTTTTTTATTACGGGTACAGATTGTCTTGCTATCTCACATCTGAGCACCATTTGAACAAAGGGCCTTGTTTTCACAGGTCAATCAAGCTAAATATTCCTCACAGATTTACAAATCAAATCCATGATATGAATCCAAATATGTTCAGCTGATTTACAATTAGTTAGAAAACTCCCTAAAATCCATGTGGAAAGTTGAGAGAGGTGAAAATAACAAAACGTCGACTTCACCTCCTGAAAATGGTGTGTGGTAAGACAGCTATCATAACACACACACACACACACACACACACACACACACACACACACACACACACACACACACACACACACACACAGGCTAACTCTTCCTGATTTTAAAGGGCACCATTTATTTATTCTAATTTAGCGGATTATCTCTAATTTTTTTATTTGTATTTGTTTATGGATTTTTATTTTTTGATCACTAGGTAATTCATAGGATTAAGAGTTTCAACAAAATTCAGTAAATTGAAAATTTGTGTGTGGATTTGAAAGAAATACACAATTTAACCTTGACGGTGTGATCTGTCTATAAAATTGCCGAGTCATCTCCAATTATCCGGATTGACGCAGATCATTCAAGTCTCAAATTAGTGAGTTTTCTAATACCATAAACTCACACAAACTCACTGAGCACAAATAAACTGATTTCTGGTGTAAAAGCTCGTGTGAATAATTTACAAATACGTTTGTTTCGTATCGTGTTTTTATAACTGAGGACTTGTTGTAAATGAAGTAAATATGCTCAAGGCATTACATATACTCCGCTGTCAGAGTTCATTTGAAGCTCATTGTGTCTGGGGGTGCGGGTGTGCGGATGGTGTAAACGTTTCAGATTCTGCTGCGTCTTTTATGCAAATGCAAGCATTCAGTTTTTAATAAAGTCTATCCTTGAGATGTTTAAGTTATTTAAATAATTTCTTTCTCCAGGCTATCCTGAGTCTGGAATATTGCATCGGTATCATTGGAGGGAAACCCAAACAAGCCTACTACTTCGTAGGATTTCAAGGTGAGCCCCGTAATCCGAGATCTTTATTTAAAGCATCATGTTAAAGCATTCTGTAGAGAAATGAACCTCAGAGCTGAAGCAGAGCTTATTTGATGATGGATGGTTCTCCATCCATCATGCATGACCATCTGTGCCACCCAAACTAGAACATTCTCCATCACCTTGATCTGTGAGCAGGAACCTTCAGTTGTACATGCTAGCAGTCAATATTTACCCATTTACATTTTTAGTAATTTAAAAACGGCTGATGACAAGCGATCTGCCAGGTCCGTCCTGCCGCACGCATCTATCATATGCAAATGACGCCATATAATTGGATGTTTGTGAAAGTAATTTTCCAGCACCAAAACAAAAATAAATAAATAAATAAAAAAATTAAATGGCAATCCTCTTTGCTGTCTAACGGATGTGCTTGTGCGACTAGATTGGAATAAATGGAGAGAGAGAGAGAGAGAGAGAGAGAGAGAGTTTAATCCATTCCATTTTGTGAAGGACTAAGAGGGGAAAGAATCTACGCTGGGGTTCATTTTTTAGGAGCCTAAGACAATCTGTGCATGACTTTGAGCTGCTCTGCATAGAAATTGAGGAAGGATATGCATTATTATAACCATGGTGTTTTTTTTTTTTTTTGAATAACTTGTCTTTTGTTTTGTCCTTGTAGATGACAGCATGATTTACATGGACCCTCATTACTGTCAGTCTTTTGTGGATGTCAGCACAAGCAATTTTCCTCTGCAGGTAATGTAGAATTGCAAAAAAGCTGACCGCTGCCTAGTGATGTGAATTTAATAGTTTCTGTTAGTACTTAAGGGTATGAATTTTAAAGAAGCCCTCTGCACTCAATTACTGAACACACAAGAGTCGATTTACACCTCTATTTGACATGTAGGACATGTCTCGTGCAGGAAAAGGCAAGTGGAATTTTAAAATATGTTCTATTAGATATATCAGCTCTTTATACCCTGCTAGAGTGTTCGGCTCTTCTTGTGGGCATGATAAAGTGTTTTTACATTTCCGTATGCGTAAAAATACAGCATGACAACACGAAATACCGAGCCATTCCTTTAGCCTGTCTGTCACAACCGTTCAAACTCGAAAGTCAGAAAAAAATCCAGAAAACACATTTCACTTGGCCAAGTTGAGGCTTTTTATTTGTTCTGTCTGGTTCACACGGACATGGAAGGATTTTATTTTGCCACTTACAGGAAGACCTGTAGTCTAGTGGATGTTATTCTCCTATAGAACAAGATCACATTTAGACAGTATTACAATCTAAATACTTTGTTTATTATTTATTTATTTATTTTCTCCCCCAGTCATATCACTGTCCATCACCAAAGAAGATGCCTTTTGTTAAAATGGACCCAAGCTGCACTATTGGGTTCTACTCCAAAAGTGTTCAAGATTATGAAAGAATTAGCAGTGAGCTGTCAAAGGTGGGTGAAGCTTGATGTTGGAAAGACTGTATACTGTATATACTGTTGTACTGTACAGCAAGCCAACATGTACAAACACACAGCTAACAGTACAATTCACTTCCCTTGTGTAAAGGTGTAAAGGGGTGAAGTGTATTATACTCCGGTCCAAAAGCAGCCAGGGTCAGTGTGTATTTAAGTCAAATCGATAATCAGATTATAATCAGAAAATTGTTAGTTTCTGAGTCTTTCTGTTAAAGGCTGCAGTCAGATGCATAGATTTACATCTGTTTATGCTAAAACTATAGAAGTTATTCATACCAACGAAACATTTAAAGTGTTGGGTTTCATGTCTACATGATCAAGTACTTTAGAAAGACAGACAGACAGACAGACACTTTTCTGGAGGAAATTCAAGCATCCAGTAGCAAAATACAGAGAAATAAGATTATCACGAACACAGTAACACAGTAAAAAAAAAAAATGCAAATTAGGTACTTTTCAAGAATTTGTTCAGAAAATAAAAGAAAGTAATAAATAAAATATAAAGAAAATTAATAAAAATATATAAAATAATTTAGAAAATGTATAAATAAAGGTAGAAAAAAAAATAAATGAAAAAATGAAGAAGTAAATGAATAAATACAAATAAAATCAATAAGAAAACAATGAACACTTGGTTATACCAGGGGTCTCCATGTTAAGGTATAGGCAGTTAGAACATGGGAATATATATATATTATATATAAAGATATTGAATTTATTAGTGAATTCTTTAGTGTTCATGAATTCTGCTTGGCCAGACAACGATTCATTTACTACAACAGCAGCCCTGACTGTCAAATTCAATTCAGTTCAATTCAATTTTATTTCACTGCGGACATGGTCACACAGCTGCTTCAGTAATATACAATTAATAAATGTTTGAATCTATCCATCATGAGTAAGCCGGAGGTGAATGTGGCAAGGGAAAACTCCCTGAGACAATATGAGAAGGAAACATTGAGAGGAACCAGACTGAAAAGCGAACCTGTCCTCATCTGGGTGACACCTGATAGGTCCTGATAGGTTGTGAGCCGTAACTCAAATCACAGGTTTATATTCATTCTAATACGTTCTCATTACTATAGTAATAACTTACACTAGGGCTTGTACAGTGGATGCGTCACATGAACAGATGTGCAAAAAAATAAAATCAAGCAATTGGCGATGTTTACCGTGAGGAGTCACTGGTAATGTTGTACTTTTTCAATTGTCTGACACAGGAAGGTCTTCAGGAGAGCTGGCTTTGCGGTTTCCCAGTAACATAAGCAATATTTTTTGGTTTAAATAACTATGAGAGGAGAAACAAGAGGCTGGAGAGGGAAAGACAGCTCATAGCTGTTAAAACAGGAACTAAGTTGTTTCACAAACGTTCAACAACACGAAGCTAACTTTATAAACAGATTAAAATGCATGATGATGAACGCATGATGACGACCGCATGATGCGCCATTTAATAGATAAAGTTTATACAGTATAATCTAAAAACAATATAAGTTTATTCTTCAGCTTATTATTTCAACTCAGGTTAAAAAAAAAAAGAAGTTGTGCTGTATGGACTTGAGGTGCAGTCAGACTGAGCAGTTTGGTTGAATTGATATCAGTCCTTTAGGATTTCACTGTTTTCAGTGTGATCATAGACATTCAGGCAAAATCAAGCAAAACCAACTCTGAGATATTCTGATGAACTTGATTTTTTTTTTTTTTTAAAAATGACAGCAAATTTTCTGTGGAATCAGACCAGAGCATGCGTCATTACAGCACATGTTCAGTCCAAGTGTCTTCACTGGTACTAGTTTAGACGAAGAATCCTGTGCTTTCAGTTTCACAAATGTAATTAGTTTTATGCAAATAATAATAATAATAATAATAACAATAATAATAAAATAGAAAAAAATCTCTGCAAGTTGCATTGCAAAATTGAGCAAAAATGAGCAATTTTGCAACAATCACAAAAAAAACCCCTGTGAAATCCAGAAGTGACATAGACATGACTGCAGCGTGTATAGAATCAGTCAGCAGGTGGCAGCATTTAGCCGTGTAAGACATGACTCACGCCTACGTTAGGTCTACATCCCTCCAACCTCCTTTTAGTGTTTCAAATTTTCCATCTTCTACATTTAATAAAAAAAAAAGTTCAAATGTGGAATATCTGGACGACTTTTTACTCATTATAAATCTGCTTCTGTGATGCCACGAGCTAGGTGTTGCAGCCGTCATCGAAAGAGAAGTACCCAGCATTTACCTTTATGAAAGGACACGGGAGAGATTATGAACTGTCTGTTCCTGTGGAGAAGAGAGAGTGGCCCTTCATCAAAGACACACGTAGTCCCGGGGCCACCGCAGGGGACTTTGTGCTGCTGTAAATGAGGGCTTGAAATTCCAGACTGATGTTACATGTGTAATTTTTCTTTATGCATTTTATTCTGGTTTAAAGGTTCCATCATCCCAAAAGCGTTAAGAGACGTCCTGATTCTGGGGTTTGTCTGAAAGCAAAACTTAACACTGTAAACAAACAGTATATCTCGCACTTATTTCAGATCAGAAGATATTTTTTTAGGGTGTTTTATGTATATGTCGCCATTCATCCCACACTCGCTGTAACACACTGAATGTCTTATTCAGTCTATAATATACTACTTCATAAGTTGTCTAATAAACCGTTAACATGATTCTTTATACCTGGAAGAGAAGAACCACACTCCAGGTTAAAGGTCAGATAAAAGTTAGAACACTGTGCAAAAACTGGACAGAAATCTTAACTTATAAACATTTACACAGCCTTTAAAATCATGCTAGTGCCTCCTGGAAGCATGACGTTTATACGGCTCATTCAACAGCCTGCAGCCTCTGAACACTTCCGAAATGTCTTGTACACACATTTTTACACACACAAACACATTTCTGGCTAATATTTGACCTCATAATATTTGAAACCCTGTCGATTATGACTTAATAACAGTGCTGCTAAAATCACAATGGCGTTCAGAAGCGAGCCGCCACTTGATTAGTGCCATTAATGAAAGACTAAATAACACTGGAAAAAAGTAATTTGTTGTAGTTGCTTATAGCCAGTCACATTAAACTACAGTATACATTTGTCGTGTCCATTTCAATCAAGTGTTTAGTTGTTTAGCTTGTTATCGTATTTCAGGTAAAGAAGAACGGTGTAAGCCAAAGTGTTTCATACTACACATAGCTGTAACACTATTTTTGTTCTTGTTGTTGTTGTTGGTGGTGTTCACGAAGCCAAATTGTGTGAAGAGACTACAATACTAAGTTGAACACGCTGAGCTGAAGAACATAAACTAATGCTCGTTTTCCCCAAATCAATTTACATACCTGTTGTTAATGTTTTGCTCAACAGTAATTTACAATAAAGCTGAAAAGATTCACTATATTATGTAGGTTTTGTCAGTTCTTTGTCACTCATTCATATATTTATTTATTCATATATATCCTGTATCCTGCTCAGGGTCATCAGATCCTATCCTGGGATTCGATTCATCACAGATACTTTCCCACAGTTCCCATTAATGATGCTTAGAGCAGCTTCTCAAGAATGGAAAAATACTTAATAATTATACTTTGTTTCTATGCTTTATTTGGTCTGTTTGCTTCAGAGTTACTGAAATTGAATACTAAATTACTTTCATACTCACTTAATCTTAATATATATAGCTCTAAAACTAGATGTATACCCCTTAATTTTATTGTTTTTATTTAGAAATCTACCTTTTTACCTTCACACATGTCGATAATTCTTTCATTCAGCCGTCAAATCTATGAGAAAATATCAGTCGAAAAGGTTCAGTTTAACATCCAGTCAAGTTCTTCAACACAGAAAAAACGATCGAAAATCATCAGCGTTGATGTGATATCATCCCCTACTGAGTACTGTAGCTTTAACACGTGTCTGATTAACTTTAAGCTGGAATTAGCAACGATTTAATTGTATAAAAATGTTTTACTTCTGACTAATTTATTAACAAGTCAGTTAGCATTAGCCACCAGCAAACTTGCAAAGATTCAATTGAAAATAAATTTTAGATAAGTAATAGAAGTACATGTAAAAATCACTTTTTAACCTTCACTCGAGTTTAATGTGCATTTTAATGATTTCGACACATCTATCAGATGTATCTATACATTTGCTTCAGTGTAATTTCTCTGATATTTCTTTGCTGATTCTGTTTAACGTTATTTTCCAATGATCACGCAAGTTGAATATGAGCTGTGTGTTAGTCCCCTACTCACACTCCTGTAGGCCAAATGGGAAAAACAGGACCCCAGAAGAGACAACTGCTTATTGTACACTCCCCAGAGGAAAAGAAAATGTACGTGTATTGGACTCAGTGTTGCCATGGTTAATTCTTCTGTTTCTGTTCTGTTTGAGAAATGCTTGTGCTGTTTCCTTGTTAAATCCAAATTCTTGTATTTAAAAGGCCATGGCCTTCGACGATGGGCTCTGTTTTGGGGAACAGTGTGCCCTTTTGAGGGCTACAGCAGAAGAATCAGCCGTTTGTGTTGACCACGGCATGTCGTGAAGACGAACCCGACGGAGCACAATGAGCCCATCGAACTGCTGTGTTTTTCAGCATTTGTGTCTGTGATCAGTAAATTGACTCTGAGCTGTTTTTAGGAAGCAGAGCACAGAGGAAGAGGAAAAGGAGCGCTTGGATAGAAGAATGCTGTGAGATGCCGAGATGCCATTTTGTGAGTGTTACATGAAAGGGCGTTTGTGCTCTGGGGCATTATGGATTTAAGGGGACTCTGTTCTGCTTGGATTTACGATGCTGTCTGTATGAATATTTGATTAATGAGTCATGATTTCCAGCGGGTGAATGCCGTATCTGAGCAGAACAAACAAGCCTCCGAGCTCGGTTTTAACACAGCTGCCAATAGAAGCATTGATTCCTGCAGATTCCTGTTTTTTTTTTTACATGAAAGAAGCGGGAAACACACTTCTGCTCACATATTGAACTCAACGAAGTTTCTCTCATTGCTGGGTCTTGGTGTAAAGAATACAGCAGTAATCTAGCTTGGATTAATCTTAGCTATAGAAGACCAAGCGTGCAAAATCTATGAAGTGATGACATACAGTACTAAGAACAGTGTTTTTGCTGTCTTGGCAGCAGAGTCGCATTAAAGATTAGCTAAGAAACTCACAATCTGGTGTGAAATGGCTGTTAAATTTAATCACCTGCCTATCTATTCATGGGTGATGCAATCTTTGGGGTGCCATTTGTTTCCTACAGATAAATTTGGACTGCTCTAGATTACTAGCGATGGTCTTTTTCAGTGTCAAAGCGCTCTGACTATACGTCTATACGCTATATGCTAACGTCTGCCATTTAGCATGTGGATTTGGTTCCTTTTTTAGATCCTTTAACTTCAGAAGTTCATAATTAGAGATTTTTATTACATTAATGTGCTTCAAATTGTGCAAAACTAAACAAAACAAACAAGCAAAACATTCAAGGGAACATTTGTTTCCTATACACATTACATGTATATAATACGTTAAAAATATATTTGAGGATAAAGGCAAAAGATACATTTTTTTCCTTTTATACACAATGCTACGAATCCATTTGTCGTCCCATGCTTAGTCCCATTTTAGTATAACAACAATCACTCAAATGTTTACCTGAACTCGTTCTCTCGACTGAAATATTTGGAATATTCCACAAGATCACAGCAAGAACAAAAAGCAAATTTTCTCGTTTTTTTCTCTTAATTTTCAGTTGTAATATTGTGATATCGACCGATGAGGTCAGTTAGAACATACAACTCTATTGTATAATCAAATGCTAGATTTCAAGCAAATCGTTCCAATGTCCTCATACCATTAACATTGGATGCTAATTAACCAGATTTTGTGTATTTTTTATTCTACATTCATTCATTCATCTTCTACCGCTTATCTGAACTACCTCGGGTCACGGGGAGCCTGTGCCTATCTCAGGCGTCATCGGGCATCAAGGCAGGATACACCCTGGACGGAGTGCCAACCCATCGCAGGGCACACACACACACACACTCATTCACTCACGCAATCACACACTATGGACAATTTTCCAGAGATGCCAATCAACCTACCATGCATGTCTTTGGACCGGAGGAGGAAACCGGAGTACCCGGAGGAAACCCCCGAGGCACGGGGAGAACATGCAAACTCCACACACACGAGGCGGAGGCGGGAATCAACCCTGGAGGTGTGAGGCGAACGTGCTAACCACTAAGCCACCGAGCCCCCCGTTATTCTACACTGAAAATTTAAACCCTTGTCCACTCTGTTGTGCATTTGCAGGCAAAATGCAGTTAAAGTTGCAAAAGCGTACATTTCTTAGATTCGCTGTTTAAAAATGAGTTTAAAAATACAGTTTGATTTTCAAGAGTAATGAAGGACTAAATGGGAAAATCATCCCGTGTATGTGCTTCATTATGCTTTCTAAGCCTTTGTTCCATAATATTATCAAACTAAAGTAATATTATTAATCTAACTCGAGCTTTTTTTCAAGACCTGAAAATACATAGAATTGAAAAACGAGTTCAGTGTACAGTATGTCCTAATTGAAATCCACTACTAGAGTGCATCTTTTCTTCACCTCAGTAGAACACTAATTCAGGCCGTTGAAAGTGTTTGCCCCAGTGGAGCTGAGACCAGTGCATTTATTATGCAGTGTCTCTTAATTAGTGCTGGCTATCTTGTGCTTAATGCTGCCCTGCTGAGGTCCTTAAAGAGCGGCGAGACAGAGAAATCCACTCATGATGGATGATCCAGGACGTATCCATCGGAATTAAATTTGGACTGCTCTAGATTACTAGCGATGGTCTTTGTCAGTGTCAAAGCGCTCTGACTGTATGCTAAAGCCTGCCATTTAGCATGTGGATTTGGTTCGTCTTTTTATTTTACTTTTTAGCTGATCCTTTAACTTCAGATGTTCATACTGTAATTGGTGATTTTTATTATGATGTTAATGGGCATCAAATTGTAAAAAAGCAAAACAAAACAAAGCAAAAAACAAAAACATTTAAGGACAATGGGATGTGATAAGGGGGATGTGGTAGCCTAGTCCTTGAGGTGTTGGACTACCAGTTGTAAGTTTGAAACCCAGGTCCACCAGGCTGCCGCTGCTGGGCTCCTGAGCAAGGCCCTGAACCCTCAATTGATCATTCATTCATTCATTCATTCATTCATTCATCTTCTACCGCTTATCCGAACTATTCTCGGGTCACGGGGAGCCTGTGGCGTCAGGCGTCATCGGGCATCAAGGCAGGATACACCCTGGACGGAGTGCCAACCCATCACAGGGCACACACACACTCTCATTCACTCACGCACTCACACACTCACTCACACATCTTCTACCGCTTATCCAAACTACCTCGGGTCACGGGGAGCCTGTGCCTATCTCAGGCGTCTTTGGGCATCAAGGCAGGATACACCCTGGACGGAGTGCCAACCCATCACAGGGCACACACACACACTCTCATTCACTCACACAATCACACACTACGGACAATTTTCCAGAGATGCCAATCAACCTACCATGCATGTCTTTGGACCGGGGGAGGAAACCGGAGTACCCGGAGGAAACCCCCGAGGCACGGGGAGAACATGCAAACTCCACACACACAAGGTGGAGGCGGGAATCAAACCCCCAACCCTGGAGGTGTGAGGCGAACGTGCTAACCACTAAGCCACGAGTGAGTGAATGAGTGAGTGAGTGTTTCTATCTTTAAAGTACATGATGATTTCAAACTCATTTCTGCTCTCAGAGATGCAGAGTTTGTAAACCGTTAATTTCAACCACTAAAGTTTTGTGTAAGGTTATCCCAACAGAGATAAAATCCTTTCACACTGAAAGCCAACAGTGTTCAAGAGCTCAAGTGTTTTCGAGATTCATGACCTCAACCCCACTAAACACCTTTGGAATGAACTGGAACAGCGATTGCATCCCAGACCTCCTCACCAGCATCGGTGCCTGACATTACTAATGCTCTTGTTGAATGTGAACAAATCCCCACAGCCACACTCCAAAAACTGCCTTCCCAGAAGAGTGGAGATTGTTAGAGCAACAAAATGTGACCAGCTCAATATTAATCCATGGTTTGAACCTGAGCTCAGGTTAGTGTTCGAGTGAGATTTGTGGGTTTCCTTCAGGTTCTTGGTTTTCCTACCTCTTAAAAACATATGTACAGGCTACGCTGGTGTGAATGAGTGTGAGTGTGTCCCACCTTGTGCCCAGTATTCTCAAGTCTTCCTAACCACAGCAGCCCTGATCAGGATAAAATGGCTACTAAATAATTAGAAAATTTTTGGTTACACACCATCACACTCTTCTTCAAACACTTCTCTCATTCCTAAAAATCCCATTTTGCCAAAATCAACGAATTAGAGCTTACAGGTATCATGTTAAGTTTCCTGTCTTGTGAGCCATTTTCCTGCTGTGTCTAATCCCCCACGCGCTCAGTCTTATCACTGTGACAACATGGCGTGCCCTGAAGTTAACATTTGGATAACAGATGTGTGTGCCCATTTCTATTTCCTTTCTTAGTGACAGGAAATCTTGCTCACATCTCCTGGGTGATGCTGAGCGAATGCTGGCTTCCTCGTTCCGTTCTCCTCTGAGGCATGGCCGAGCCCCTTGTCACGTTTTGCTAACCGAATGCATGGTGAAGAGCTGAGAGCGTGGGCTTGATGGCAGCGGATATTGCCTGCTGTTGGGCCTGTCGAGTCAGCTGTGTGTGCTGCAATTCTGAGATGGAGGCTCAGGGACTGTGTGTGTGTGTGTGTGGGTGTGTTGGTGGGTGTTTAGAGCATCATGAAAACCTTCTAAACATGCTGACACTCATTTCAATGTGAGGGGACACTGTGTAGCACATCTGTCTCTAAAATACTCTTACTATCACTCAGTGGTGCACATAAAGCTACTGCATTCATGGATAAAACTTAGCTTTACAGCGTTCTGCAGATTTTATAACGAAGCAGGAAACAGTAAATCTCCAGCTAATAAACAGAGATTCGTCTGTAACTGCAACAGGGAATTAACAACGATTGTAACATCAGCTCACCTGATGTGATAGTCTGTTTTAATATGCTGGAAATGTCACAGATATATTATGTATGTGTTTATACTCTCACTCACTCACTCATCTTCTACCGCTTATCCGAACTACCTCGGGTCACGGGGAGCCTGTGCCTATCTCAGGCGTCATCGGGCATCAAGGCAGGATACACCCTGGACGGAGTGCCAACCTATCACAGGGCACACACACACACTCTCATTCACTCACACACTACAAACAATTTTCCAGAGATGCCAATCAACCTATCCTGCATGTCTTTGGACCGGGGGAGGAAACCGGAGTACCCGGAGGAAACCCCCGAGGCACGGGGAGAACATGCAAACTCCACACACACAAGGTGGAGGCGGGAATCGAACCCCCAACCCTGGAGGTGTGAGGCGAACATGCTAACCACTAAGCCACCGTGCCTGTATGTGTTTATATTTCATTATAATTTGGTTTTAATACCTACTTTAGATATGGAGTCATCATTTGTATGGGAGACGATATGGGAAACATGGGAGATTACATGATTGGGAGATGTTTGTGTCCAGCTGATATATAAATTTGCATGTAAAGGTAAGTAAAAGACATTTTAAACCCAGGTAACCAAGGTACAGTATATGTTTCAGATAAATGATTTCGCAACATTGCTCAGTGGTTAAACATCAACAATGAAAGCTCTTGATTTCTGATCTGAAGGTTGGGGTTCAAGCCCAACACCTCCAAGCTGTCCCTTTTGGGCCCTTGAGCAAGGTCTTATAATAAAATGGGCGATGGCTGAATATTTAAGCACAAATTTATTTCAAAACAAAACAAAACAATATAATTTAAATAATCAAATTCCTCACAAATTAGGCAAACAGTATTGTGCACCATTATATGATTATTATTTTTATGAAAACAATTTTAGAATTTTATTCCAGAAACCCAAACCAGTAATACACTTTTGAAGGTAGAAATTATTTTATTTCACTGGTTTTTATTAAAATGATAGATATTTATGTTAGCACTGTTTATGCTTTAAGTTGAAGTTGTTTAAACCCCTTTTAAAAAATGTGGGATGCAAGAAATAGAGATTTTAAGATTTTTTTAAAAAAAAACAACAATTTTTAATGTTGGAGCTTCTGGGAGTTAAGGGTCGTATATCCAATATCCAGTATCCATCCATCCATCCATCCACACACTACAGACCATTTAGAGATGTCAGTTAACCTACAAAGCATGTCTTTGGCTGGGGGAGGAAACTCAAGTCCCTGGTGGAAACCCCCAAAGAACTGGGAGAACATACAAACTCCACACACAGAATGAATCAAACCCCAAAGCATGAGACCACTTAACCACTTAGCCACCATGTCCCCTATACAAACAGGGGAGGTCCTAGAGGTGGGACCACAGGGGCCCTGATGGGCCCAAATCTGATTGGCCCCTGATTGGCCCCCGTTCCATCAATCGTCGACGAGAAGAGCAATCGGAGAATTTTTCACAACGATCACAGATGCAATTCCACCCCAAACAATTGGCGGCACTCGAGCGTTTGAAAAAGGAATGACTGCTGAAATGTATCTGCACCGTACTGAATAAATTATTTTGTGTGC
>NC_083463.1:8955312-9080312 GCF_030014155.1 Tachysurus vachellii
CTTTGTTCCTGTAAATCTAATTGGATGTTCGAATCAAGGAATAATACAGAAAATACACATGAGTGTGATCCTGCACACACAACATGAGGAGATTCTCTGGTGCACAGTGCACAAGCTGATTAGGAATGATCTTAAAGTCCTGCCTCCTGTTTACTAACACTTCAGCTTCTATGGCTCATCTGTTTCTAGCTGGAATAAAAAGAAGCGGTCAGAGGGGTGTTCAGCTTGTCTTTAACCTTGATGATGTTTCCAGTGAGGCTACATAATGGGTCCCTAATTGCTTTCACAGAGAGGGGGATGTGTTGACATTTCCTTTTGTGCTGGCGAAAGCCCGTGGCTGCAACCCTTATGCTAATTCAACCATTATATATCCAGAGGTATTTATGGGCCTGACACAAGTGATGTTGCAGGTAAAGGGCTGTGAAATGGTCTGTAAACAGAGGGAATTGATTCCTGGCGATAGTGTGTGCTGATGCACAGAGAAAGAACCTGTGTTTCCTCATGTCTCCTGAGCCGTCGTCAAATGACCAGTGACAGTTTTAACAGCATATTGCTTTCAGACATCAGAAAACGGCCAAAGTGAAATCCGATTGGTCAACTGTCTGTGGATAACAAGTTTCAAGTTAAATTTCTTTTCTTTTTGACTTGCTAAACATCACCCATCTGCACGAATGAGAGATATAATGAACTTGACATATGGTCATATCAAATTGTCATCTGATTTTGTTTTGCTCTATTTATTATCATTGATCTGATATTTAAACAGGGGGGTCACAGTGGCTTAGTGGTTAGCACGATCGCCTCACACCTCCAGGGTTGGGGGTTCGATTCCCGCCTCCGCCTTGTGTGTGTGGAGTTTGCATGTTCTCCCCGTGTCCTCCCACGTTCCAAAGACATGCATGGTAGGTTGATTGGCATCTCTGGAAAATTGTCCGTAGTGTGTGATTGCGTGAGTGAATGAGAGTGTGTGTGTGCCCTGCAATGGGTTGGCACTCCGTCCAGGGTGTATCCTGCCTTGATGCCCGATGACGCCTGAGATAGGCACAGGCTCCCCGTGACCCGAGGTAGTACAGTTAAAGCGGATGAAAATGAATGAATGAATGAATGAATGAATGAATGAATGATATTTAAGCATTTTGAAATGCAAGCTCGGGGACATGGTGACTGGGTATGTAGCATGTTAAATGCCTCGCACCTCTTGGGTGGGATATATCACATTGTTTGTCCCAATCATTTTATTTAAAAAAAAATCTGTTTGTTTCAAAAAGATCATTTTAAAGTTTTCCACAAAATACACAGCCCAACACAACTATAAAAGACAAAATGCTCAGTACAGAATTTCTGTTCAGACTCTGTTTAAAGTATTTTAGGGTTCTAATAATAAACATTAAAGCATCTTTACAGTGTAGCTATATTGTATTGTATTGTATTGCTGTATTTCAGTTCTGGGGGTCCATCAGTGAATTTTTCTGTCAGTGTGGCTGTTAGTGAGTTGAAGTTCAGTAAGTGAGTTCAATAAGCTGTACCTTAGCCTGCTGGTCTTGGATTACAGGCACCTGTATGTGCCTGTATGCCTTGTATGTAGTATTTATTTGTATGTATTTGGCATCTTTTCTTTAAATGTCCGAAATCCTCATGAAGCCAACTGGAACTGACACAATCTCTGGGTGCTTTGGGAATATATATATATATATATATATATATTCATTCTCTGTATATACATTATATTTATATTTATGTATATCTGTACATACTACTTTGCATTGGTTAGATGCTAACTACATTTTGTTGGCTTGTCCACATGTGCAATGACAATAAATTTAAATCTAATCTAATTAAATATCTATAGTATATCCCATACAGTACCTTATCCTTATACCGTACCACACAAAGGTCATGATAATGCTAAATTTACTGGGCCTGACAGAATAAAAGTGAAATGGTTCAGAATTAGAAAGAAGCAATACAGCTGCTTGTTATAATATTTTTTAAACAACCAGAATTGTGAAGGATGCAATAAATAAACTCTAATATTCTCCTGATTGGAATCCATTCATTAGAAACATATTTTCTAACCAGCTTGTAATAAACCTTATGAATTCCACCTTCATTTAGTTTCCATTCAGTGTGCATGGAGGCATAGCTTACAAGTGCTGATAGGACAATTTAATTGAATTGCTATTTCCAACAGATCGTCGTTAATTCACTCCACAGGTTTTCAAGTTCAAAATAAATATTACCTCTGTGTTTTCCAGTTATACTGAGAATAGATGTTGGATTTAAATGAGTCATTTCCCATTTAAGTAATACAGCGCTCAGTGTTAGTTTATACTGTCAGGTTCAAACATGGCTAATTCATGAGCTACTTGTGCAAAAAACCAAAACATGTGTATTGGTTGGTTTCCCTTAAACAGTGTAGAATACCTGCTTTTTTTCTCTGAAGGACACTTCAATGTTAGCATGTCTTTTTGATGAAAGCAATTCATTTTTAACACAATTTTAGCACCATAACGCTCCTCTCAAACTGCCGAATGTATTTATAGTTTCATATGAAGTAAAATGATTCACATTTGCACCATATTTTGGCATAAGTAAAATTTTCAGCTATTTATTGAAAATTCTGACAGCATAGGTAAATGAAAAACAGTGTCTTCTTCCTAACTGTCAAATACACAGAGCCTTCCATGATTACCAAGATCTCAAGGTGCTAAAATAATAAATCTGCTATATTAATCCAGCCAAAGTCCCAGCTTTTTTCCCTCTAAGATAGAATTTTAATAAAAGATAGCGCTGTCATAATCAATCAGCCAGGCCTGTGTCAGCTTTAAAGTGTGGGTCTATTCACACACACACACACACACACACACACACACACACACACACACATACACACACACATATACAGGTGGAAGTGTGACAGCCCACACTGTACAGTACATCACATACATAGTGACATTATACCTATTAGACACAAAATCATTGTAATGATTCTACATTTGAAAGAAATACTGAATGCATTACACAAGATACAGTACATTACTTTGGATATGCAGCAACACCTCTGTTTTATTTAATGCAACCACCAGCTGTCGACGCTGTAAAAGTGATAATTATGACTGAATTACCGTACTCCCATTACACAGCCATGTAGCTGAGTTCGATGAATTTACCATGATCCTGCGAGCTTCACTGCTTGTATATTTTCGCCTGAGGAACAAGTAGTTCTGTGAAACCCAAGAGTCTGTCTATGCATATGGACCAGTTCATTTCATCATCAGCCTGTTGTGTAAATATGAAAACAATTGTTCACGATATATATAATGTTATCATAAACTAGCACTTATTTTCCCTGTTTATTTTATGTGTATATTTAAAACCCAACAGAGTTTAAGGTTGATGGTCTGTAATCTAGTGAACCAGTGTTAATGTATTCATTGAAAGAGACATCGCTCTGGATAAAAACGACTGACAAATGCTGTAATTGTAAATGGTATCATTTTGATATAGTTCAGATTCCTTCACCTTCTTGACGTTCATGTTAGATGAATTCTTTCCTCTGGTAGCTCAATACAGTAAACTGAAGTGTTAGCTCAAACGTTCAGGTTTCTTCTTGAAAGCAGAGGCTAAGTGTTTATGTAGTCTGTTTGCATTTCATAGATCAGTTGCTAAGCCTTAATGTACAGCTCATGCTGCTAAATACGATAGAATTTAAATTATGCGTATGAGGAAAAATAGGATTTATATTCATATTCATAGATCCGTACAAGGAATAATAGACGAAGGGTCATGCTGGTGAAGTGACAGTTCTTACCTAGAAACTTGTGCTGTGATCGATCCCTCACTAGTTTCCCTTTCATGTGTTTGGAAAGCCGTTTGTCCTGAAGACATTTCTTTTGTGGAAAACTGTTGTAAAGTTACAAAAATAATATGATTTCTTGGTAAAAAACAAAAAAAAAAACAAAAAAAAAAACCTTTTAATATATATTTTTTTTTCTATGTTTATTATTGCCTTTAGTAGAACATCCAGCATGCACATAAAAATGAGCACACTGATACAAACCTGTGATTTAAAATTAAAGCAGGAACTAAAAACAGAGCTACTTTTAAAGAAAATGAATCAAGATATATCAATAACTATTTTTGCATAATCCATACAAATATATCCTTTTTCTTACTCATTAATTATTTAGTTATTCAAATTAATTTCACTGCAAGTTGTATACAATATAATACGGTATACAGTACAGTGTGTGAAAAAGTGTTGGCCCCCTTCATTAATTTTTATTTTTCTGGCCGTTTGTTGCACTTTAATGTTTCAGATCATCAAACAAATTTAATATTAGTCACAATAACACAAGTAAACACAACATGCAATTTTTAAATGAAGGTTATATTATTAAGGGAAAACAAAATCCAAACCTACATGTCCCTGTGTGAAAAAGTGCTTGGCCCTAAACCTAACAATTGCTTAAGCCACCCTTGGCAGCAAGAACTGCAATCAAGCGTTTGTGATAACTTGCAATGAGTTTGTTACAGCGCTGTGGAGGAATTTTGGTACACTTAGCTTTGCAGAATTGTTGTAATTCAACCACATTAGAAGGTTTTCGAGCATGAACCACCCTTTTAAGGTCATGCCACAGCATCTCAATAGGATTCAGGTCAGGACTTTCACTAGGCCACTCGAAAGTCTTCATTTTGTTTTTCTTCAGCCATTCAGAGGTGAACATGCTGGTGTTTTTTGAATCATTGTCCTGATGCAGAACACAAGTTTGCTTCAGCTTGAGGTCACGAACAGATGGCCGCACATTGTCCTTCAGGATTTTTTGATAGACAGCAGAATTCATGGTTCCATTTATCACAGCAAGTCTTCCAGGTCCTGAAGCAGCAAAACAGACCCAGACCATCACACTACCACCACCATATTTTACTGTTGGTATGATGTTCTTTTTCTGAAATGCGGTGTTACTTTTACGGCAGATATAATGGGACACACACCTTCCAAAAAGTTCAACTTTTGTCTCGTCAGTCCACAGAGTATTTTTTCATAAATACTAAGTCTTGGGGATCATCAAGATGTTTTCTGGCAAAACTGAGATGAGCTTTTATGATCTTTTTTCAGCAGCAGTTTTCGTCTTGGAACTCTGCCATTCAGGCCATTTTTGCCCAGTCTCTTTCTTATGATGGAGTCATGAACACTGACCTTAACTGAGGCAAGTGAGGCCTGCAGTTCTTTGGATGTTGTTGGGGGTCTTTTGTGACATCTTGGATTAGTCATCTCTGCCCTCTTGGGGTAATTTTGGTTGGCCAACCACTCCTGGGAAGGTTCACCACTGTTTCATGTTTTCACCATTTGTGTATAATGGCTCTCACTGTGCTTCACGGGCATCCCAAAGCTTTAGATTTGGCTTTATAACCTTTTCCAGACTGATAGATCTCAATTACTTTCTTTCTCAATGGTTCCTTAATTTCTTTGGATCTCGGCATGATGTGCAGGTTTTGAGGATCTTTTGGTCTACTTCACTTTGCCAGTCAGGTCTTATTTAAGTGATTTCATGATCGTGAACAGGTGTGACAGTAATCATTCCTGGGTGTGGCTAGAGAAATTGAACTCATGTGATAAACCACAGTTAAGTTAAGTTTTAACATGGGGGTAAACCCTTTTTCATACAGGGCCATGTGGGTTTGGATTTTGTTTTCCCTTAATAATAAAAACCTTCATTTAAAAACTGCATGTTGTGTTTACTTGTGTTATCTTTGACTAATATTTAAATTAGTTTGACGATCTGAAACATTAAAGAGTGACAAACGTGAAAAAAAAAGAAATCAGGAAGGGGGCCAACACTTTTTCACACCACTGTATATGACAAATAAATTTTTTTCCAATTAGATTTCAGAATTCAGCAGCTTCCTGGTGTAAACAGTTTTATTGTTTTATTTGAGTGAAATCATTTTATAAGTGTTTTTTATTTTTAAATATCCTACAGCCATCATTTAATCTGGTGGCTAGTTCTGTCCCTGACTATGACACTCATTTGTGCTATTTGAACAGACATATTCTGCTATTCTTTTATAATAGCCACAAGAGCATAATAGTAATATCAGACACTGATAATGATGATGATGATGATGATGATGATGATGATGATGAGGAGGAGGAGGTCTGGGGTGCAGTATGTGTTCTATGTGTTCTGTGTTTTATTTTAAAGGTGATCAGTGGTGCTGAGGTCAGGGTTCTTTCTCAACAAACTATGTCTTTATCACTTTGTGCACAGGGGTATTTGCATGCTGGAACACGATCAAGCCTTTAAGTTCCAGGAAAGAAAAATAATAATGTTAAACAAACAGTTTTGGGGAAAAAGTTATTATGGGTGTGATGATGAAGTGTCCAAATACTTTTGGCTGTATTCTTTGGACGATGATACTATGTACTATAACATTTCCACTAAGACTAAATACTAGGTAGTGTAATGTTGAGAGATAGAAGTTTCGGAATGAGAAACAAGGAGGGTCTTCAAAAACACAAACAACAAATATTATATGAAATATTTTCCAATTAACTCATATGTTGGCACAGATGTTTATGCGCATGCACTCATTATCTATTCATTCATTAAAATCACTGAAGCCAAAAAACTATATTTCAGCAACAAAAAAATGAAACAATAATAATATTTGAGAGTTTAAAAGTCAAATACAGAAGCACAAGAGCATGTGAGCCGGAGGTCACCGGCAGAGGTCACATCAGGTATTACTGCTCACCTTCTCTTTGTCCCCTACATGACTGTCCCAGTCGTGCTGATTATCTATTATCTTGTTATCGGGAGTAAATTTTACAAGCTGTTGAGAGTGCGGCAAAATCAATACCTTTTAAATGATGTTTATGTGTGATTAACTGTTAATATCCTCACAAATTATTTAATATAATAAGGTCATTTGTCTTTCACACAGGCTCCGTACCTGGCAAAGAATAATAGAATAATAAATGAGGACACTAGTAAAGAGGAGATTTTCAGATGCTTCCCCCAGCTAGTTTTATCACCCATATCCTCTTTACAGCCACAAAGCAGCACTATGGTTATTTTATGCAAGTAATAAAATTAGCCTGGGATGGAATTAGCAGACTCGGGGCTCTTTATAGGTCAAGCCGGTGCTTTATGATCCTGCGACTCCCTAGCACTATTGTCAAGAGGCTACTTAGAGAGGTCTTTAAGCATGATTTAATATGTCCATGCCTCAGAAAATAGTTAAATAGCTAATTAAATGGAGGAGTTAATTTACATATTAATTGACCTTCCAGTAATATTTATATTGATACCTACATGAGAAGCCCTTGTCTTCATTGCCTTTCATCATAGTTAGTTTGAGCAAATATGGTGTAACTTTTTTGTTTAAACTCAAGTTGCTTTTTATCGTCACTGGAGAGACGGTGGAGAGATCTGGAGAGCGAAGCTCTCATCACAGCTGGCTCAGGCTTAGGTGGGCCTGCTGGCTTTTGTTGGGAAATAATGGAGTAGTGCCATAAACAGGCTTGTGAAGTGTTCTCAAGGGCCTTTTGACAGGAGAGCCGGGGGAACCGAGGGAGGGTATGCTAGGACACTTGCAGCAGTCGAGTGGGGTTTTTTGGAACGCTGCCCGTGTCAAAGTGACTCTTAATTATAACACTGATCGCTAATCAGGCTCTGAGGAACAGTCCCCCGAGGCACTGTATTACCTCAACATGTCAAGAATTAGCATAACATTTTATCTGCACTTACATGCCAAGGTTATCAACTGCCCTCCTAGCTCCCATTTAATGCCTGCTCAGTTTGCAAATAACATAAAATCATATGAAGGGCTCCTTTTTGTTACTGCCTGCATAAAAAGATTTAAGCGAAATATAAATTCATGACTAGCACCATACATGCTAATGTCTTTTAAAATGCTAACAATGTCATGACAGTTCTAAATAATCACTGATCTTTGTTTGATTTTAAATGGGAAGCCAGCCCACTTTTCCTCACACATTGTGCTCTTGGCATCAGTTTATCGTACCCTACTTTCAGGAAAGATCATTTGTCAACACTTGTCTTCCTTTTGTATTTCCTATTCTTCTGAAGCAATGAATCCTGAAAAGGATTTGCATGCAGGGAAAACTGGACAATAGAGCCACTAAATGGATCTTTGAAGTGCGTGTAAACTGAAAATGTGGCAAGAAATACGTGAAGGGAAGAGGGTCACTACACAGATTTGCTGTTATGTAATTAGCATCTGCCTCAACAGACAATATGTGTGCTAATATGTAGGAATATATGAGCAGATGCTCATTATTAGAAATCTGTGTTTGCTAAGAACGATTTCCCCCCATCCACACTAATGTTTCATGAAGAAAAGCTGGAGTTGCAAGATGGCTGATCTTTATGAAATCTGTAGCCTGGTTATTGTGCAGCTGAGGGATTAGCCTATGCTAGCCTACTCCCAGCGTATGTGTGTGAGCAGAAACATATCCACATAATAACAATACAAATGAAATGAGATGGAAAAAAAAAAAAGCATAAAATTGTGACAGACATGAGGAAATATTTTCTAGCTGTGTCAGCAAAATCATTTGTCTATACTTCAACTTATTTGCTGGATTTGTTCAAGGACGTGTCGTTCAGAAAATGTCTATCATCTTAATTGATTGTTTGCGTTCGCATGACGGACTTCTACAAAGTATATAACTGTGATTATAATAGTTTGTAAGTTGGTAGATTTATTTCTTGGAACTGTTTTTACAAACAAATGCCTCATAAAAAACTATTATATTGTGTCATTTAACTTATAATCATGTTATAATGCTGTGTCCTGTAATAAACTCACAATTATGTCACAATTAAGTATTTGGCTATGCTGTCTGGGTGTGAGCGAAGGCATACTCTCTCTCTCTCTCTCTCTCTCTCTCTCTCTCTCTCTCTCTCTCTTTTTACCCTACCCTAAATGTGAACTGTGAATTTCTAAAAAATTAGCTGAAATACAACTAGAAATTTTAGAAATAGAAAAATTAATAACTTTTTATAATAACCTGGTTGGATACCTTTGCACACTGTTTTATATTGGGAATGTGTTTTATTCCATGTACAAGAGTAATTGTCATTGAATTTTTATATCCAATGTAAACAATTAACATGAAAATCACATGTAAATAGTAAACATGTAAAGTGGAGATAAACACATCATGTGTAAAAAAAATCATTTGAAAATGAGTGTAAATACAATCCCATGAAAATAAACAAATTATTAACAAAATGTGTGCAAATAAATAAATCACATGATATAAATGTAATGTGAGAAAATAACCATGTAAGAAAATATATTAATCATATGTATATGTAACTTATGTGTAAAAAAAATCTTGTGTACAAATATAACAAAAAAATTAATCATAAAAATTAAGTGAAAATAAATGATTCATCTGAAAATAATCATATTTAAATAAACGATTCATGTGAAAAAAAAATCGTGAAAATATATTAATTCTGTGAAAAATCATATGCAAATAAACAAATGACATGGCAAACATGGAAATAACTAAATCAGGTAAGGAAAGATGTGAAAAAAACCTTTCACACAGTACATACAGCACATTATGGGGTATTATTAGAGTTGCTAAAAATGCTTACTTTCCTAACTTTCAAAGAATTGTAAGTTCAGTGCTTA
Source organism: Tachysurus vachellii (assembly GCF_030014155.1). Taxonomy (NCBI): domain Eukaryota; kingdom Metazoa; phylum Chordata; class Actinopteri; order Siluriformes; family Bagridae; genus Tachysurus; species Tachysurus vachellii. The sequence continues at coordinate 8,964,988 of NC_083463.1, forward strand.
TTTATGAATTTGTACTTTATAGAAAGTGCAACTCAAATATTCCCCAGCCACTGGGATTGAGTCCAGACCTGACAGGTTTGTTATTGCAGTAGTGCAGACTCTTAGAGACAGCGATGCTAACAATGCTTGTATGAGAGTCAAAGGTTCGGGCCAGGGCGGGCTCTGGAAGGGGGGCTTGGGATGCATCAGCTGCGCAGGAACAATAATCCTGGGTCTGGCCACCTGACCGAGCACCCAGCCTTGTCCACTGAATAACTCTATAAAATGGACACCTGCCACGGCGGCCACATGTATCACCGGGGGCCATCGGTGAACGCAGGCCAGGACAATCGGCCAGTAGTCACGGCTAGTTGCCTGCTGATATATCAGATGTGATCTCCCTCCATGCAGGGTTCAGCACCCCAGCCAAATGCTGCAGTTATTTGTTCTTGTCATTAAACTAAACTTTATTGTGACCCTCCGAGGCTGTTATTGCACTGGTAGCACTTCTCTCAGACCGGACTTCATCATTCGCACTGTCTATGAATCTCGTAGGTTTTGCCATTGCACTTCAGTGAGCTATAATTCCTAAGCGCCCTAGCACACTCAGAAGGGGCAGAGAGTGTGTGTGAGTGTGTATGTGCGCAAGGGGGAGTTGCAGAGGGACTGAACTGATATGACAAGAGCATGGGTTTTTCAATTTGCTCTTGTCCTGATTTGCAATTTAATAAACACTTTCACAGCTTGCACACAGTTGGCCAAGAGTCAGCCATTTTCCCCACTGCATCTCTATGTGCATCTGCTCAAACATTTAGCCTTGACCAAAATATGCACTGGAGGACAGTGATGAATAATCTGCTTATTATTCTATACTATGGGTTTAATATGCAATATGATCTCTTTTTAATGCTCAGGTGCTTTACTGTCAATTTATTTCCATAAACGTAGGACATAAACATTTAACCACAAAACTATAAAAAACATGGACAAAAGTGAAAATATACTGGATTTATCTCTAATGAGCGATTACCAATGTACTGAATATAAGACTAGTAAACAGATTTTTAGAATTCTTTTGGTCTTTTTAAATTCTACTAGCGGATAGTTTTGCTTCTTTCTTATTATTTTTTTTTGTTTGTTTTATTTAAAAACTTTTTTATTATCAAATTATTAGGCTCTGGCTAATATTGCGTGTGTATATGCTTTGATATACAGTATATATATATATATGTAAAATACATACAATGTGTATGCAATATATATATATATATATATATATATATTGCATACACATTGTATGTATTTTACACACCTATATGTTGCTTGTTTTTATAAGCAGGTCATTCTTTATAGTTGTTATGTCTTTGCAGCCATTTTTGCTACTATTATTTTATTTTTATTTGTAACACTGTACAGAATTCTGTTTCTATGTTGTATTATTCCTAAGCAGGACACATTAAGAACAGATTATCCAGCAGTCACATCAAATAATTAAGCATGAACGCATCACAATAGAAAATTAAATTCACCATGAGTGTAAACCCTAATCAAAAGTATTGGTTTTCTTATGATATATGAATTAAAATGAAAAATGCTCTAGAAACTGAACACCCAAAGGCACAAACTTTTCTTTTACATTATTTTTATGTCAGTGTTTTGTATAATGTGTACAAAAGAAATATAATATTTAACACTGTGGTAATAAGCTGTGAAAGACATTATTCATAATTTTCACCCAGATGAGAATGAGGTTCACTTCTGAGTCTGGTTCCTCTCAAGGTTCCTTCCTCATATTGTCTCAGGGAGTTTTTCCTCACCACTGTCACCTTTGGCTTACTCATTTGGGATAACTATCCATATCAATTAATTCTAAACTTTGTAATTCTTTGAATTTTTATATTTCTGTACAGCTGCTTTGAGACAATGTCCATAGTTAAAAACACTATACAAAACACTATATAGTTTATGTTACAAATGTTTTTATTCTGACTTTCAGAGCTGTACTTCTTTGAATTCTTTCCGTGTGCAATAATTCTGTGCGTATATTACATTATGCATTAGCTGGACACAGGATTATACGGTAACCACATTAAATACAGAAGCATGAAAGCATTAATAGCAAAATAAAGTCGAGATGAGAGTCAGAGCCATTATTATTCTTTAAATTACCAAACCCAACATGAAAGTATTGGTTTTTATTACAAAAGTCGTCAAAATATGGAAAGTAAAATGCTCCAGATTGTAATAAGCGATGTTATGAAGTGTGAGCTTGCTTTGCCTCAGTATCCTTTATTAGTCTCACTGCAGGCATCCTTGGAATCATTTTTGTCACTCATCCTCGACAGTTCATCACTCATGTTTTACAGTGCACCCGGTCCAAATTATGGTGACTTGCACATTACAGAATGAGAAATTTAAGGATGTGAAGCTGCAGCCAATACATGTATATCTGTCAACTTATGGCCCCTGCAGTTAGAAAAACATTAGCATATTTGGGGTATACTCAGGACAAGAGGTGGCTGTTTTTACTGCCAGTGTATTTCTGAAGGTTCTTGAAAGAGACAGTGCGGTCATAGAAAATATCAACTGCAGATAAACGAGCTGACATAAAACTGCAGTCCATGTCCTGTCAAGCTTGGGTAGCTTCCAAGCAAAGAGAGAGAGAGAGAGAGAGAGAGAGAGAGAGAGAGAGAGAGAGAGAATTCAAACCATACAAATAGTGTTCACATTTTCTTGTTAATATTGCTGCATAACTGGGAAAATCTTATATATTTTCCTATTACTATAAAACCTGTGCAAAATGAGAATAATTTTAATTCATTCAAAAATTAAAATAATTTGAGGTTTAAATTTTATTATCATGTTCACATATATCCAAATATCTGAATATATAATATAAATATAATATTTATTTTGATCCATTTATTGATGCTATATTTTATTGAGATAATTAATATGATGTAATTATTCATGAATTAATTGTTGTATTGTATAACATTATATAATATGATTATATAATATTAAACGGCTCACAATGAAAGCGCTGCACGATTACATGTCACATTGCCGAGTTAAGTTCGGGGTAATTAGACTTGGTCATGCGGTTGGTCAGCCTTGCATTTACTGTGTGGCCTTGGCAGATGGCCCCTCTCTCCCAGTCACCTCTTTGCCAATGAGGTAAAAATGGCAAGTTTTTGCTATTTAAGATGGCGGCACATAACCTGTCCATGGAACATAAATGTGTCGGAGCCTCTTGGCAAAGATAGATGGAGCCCTGCATGCTTGCCTTCATAAAAAGGTCTTTAAAGCCCCATCCTGATCCCGTTCCCCGGGAAGCATTAGATTAAAGAACAAGGAGCTTGGGCTTGGTAAATGTAATGGATTGCCTGCGAAGGTTTAAAAGCGCTGTCCGTTTGTGCTGGAGGAGAGGAAGAAGGCCATTATGCAAAAGAGTACTGCGCAGGTGATCTGCTGCTTTTGTCTCAGCCAAGAAAGACAAAGGACACACATTCACGTGGCTTGGATTGCTTCTCAGGAAGTCATCACACACAGCATTGTGATAGATGCCTGTATTTTGACTGCTAATATGTTTGAATGAAAATTATTTATACATTTTTGGCAAAGGTCGAGTGCCTCTGAGGTGATTACTGCGCGTGGGAACAGAGGTGTTCGAGAATAGAACGACGGTCGCTGATGTATAGTCAGATTAGCACGTGACTGTGGCCGAGCATGAATACACAGTGTGTGAGATGGTTTGCCCGAGCCTGTGGGCCCATACCCTGAGAGGTACCTAGCATTATTGATGAACTCTGCATAAATGCAATCCGACCTGTGTGCATGTGTGTGTGTACGTGAAATGTGTGTGTAGCCAGGTGCAGGACTATATGAGGTATGTACCCTAATATGTTCCTCTTGCATATAGGAGGAGAGAGAACATTGAGCATTTTTATCTGCTGTTGCACGACACAGCTGGCCACGATAGCATTTCAGGGAAAGGATCTGCATAGGTGATGATAATACATCCCTGTCAGACTTTCATCAGCACACTGCATCACAAGAAGAAATGAGCGGAGAAGAAATACCTCCTGTTTTTCTCACAGGCATGCACTACTCATACAGTATGATCTTATCAGCATATACATTACGGTATATCCATAAAATCATGGTGCTGTTCAGCACAGCATGGGAAAGTACTTACTAATGCCATCATGTCATAATATCACTGATTGGTAAAATAACATCACAGAAAATATTTCAGTTATTATATATATGAAGGATAAATTACAGAAGTATATACATATAAAACAATATTTATAACAGTAACTATATAAATGATAGGCATAGCATAGAGTCTCTTATTTTAGGCATGTTTGTAATATTAAACTCCAAAGAAGTTGGATAATTCATTTGATTTGATTTTTATGATTTTACCTTGAATCTAAAAAAAAAAAAATGCATGTAACTATGGACAAATTTGTTGAGTTGTCTTATATAGAAGTTTCTTTTTTTTTGTATGAGTTTTTTCCAGGTTTCTTTGTGGATAAAAGCTTTAAATTGTTTCTAAATAAGTAGCATGGCTGTGCCTTTTTAGCATAGTATTAGCAAACCTATGGTTAACTTGTAATCATGCGAATGCCCTAGTCCTTGACAATCAAATGATTTACTTTAAATTAAGTTTTTAAATCAAATCTATCATTTGGCAGAATTAAAGTGTTGTACTTCAATTAAAAAAGACAATAAACAAATCAAATAATGTTTATTTATAATATAATGTAGATTTCATGGAATTTTCTTCTTCTGATGAACTTCAGGAAATTTGGATGATGCGACTTTCTTGATCATGTGACTTGTGGAATATTGTGGAACACTAAAATGTAATTTATTTTCATGGATTATATATAATGGGGAAACATTGGAAAATAATGTTTCGGGCATGAGATTCAGACGAATGGGGAAAAAAACTGAGATTTTTCATTCATTCATTCATTCATTCATTCATTTTCTACCGCTTATCCGAACTACCTCGGGTCACGGGGAGCCTGTGCCTATCTCAGGCGTCATCGGGCATCAAGGCAGGATACACCCTGGACGGAGTGCCAACCCATCGCAGGGCACACACACACACTCTCTTTCACTCACTCACGCACTCACACACTACGGACAATTACTGAGATTTTTATTTATTTTAATTATTATATTTCATAGTAAAGTGGAGTTATAATATGCTGGAACAAGTCATCGGTTTTCTATGTTTTATTCGTGTTTTGATTAATTATATATCAGTTATGAGGTTAACATCTCAACAAGTCTACAGCTACTGGAACATGAAAATTATTCCCATGCCCCACTGACAGCAACACTCCACCCAAATCCATGCCATCTGCACCTTCCACCTTTATCCTCTACTACATCCTGAGACGAGACGACCCTGGAGGCAGCACGCTCTCCATTATCCCTTCCTCTGACAGATATAACTGCATTGCGCTTGGTCTCTGGGCTCAGGTTTAGGCCTGATTTGAATACAGGCTTGTTTTATGGAGGCAGGTAATTGGAAGAAGGTGATTTATTGCAGTGTATACAGGGCCTGCATCCAACAAAATATCTGGAAGCAGCGAATAATCACTTCCCCCACCGTCATGACATTTATCTGGACACTGGTATATTTTAAACACCCTGCATTGACAGTGTTGACTATTAGCTACGAAATAAATTATTCACCACTTACAAGGGGAGAAAAAATGAGAAAATTCTCCTTTCCACGGTCATAACAGGACAAAACGGCACGTATTGAAAAGAGAAGACGCAGTCATTTTTTGTTCAATTACAAAAGGCAAATATTTATTATTTATAAGTACTTGCCTTGTATGGGCTTAAATGTTATTTATGAACCTGTTGCATAGTGATTTCCAATGTAACTCATTATTTTTCGCCAGAGGGTGTTGTAAAGGAGCAAGGATATATTTAATGACACTCTGCTAGTCGGTGCAATTACACTGTAATCATTATGTAAAATGTGCTATTAATTAAACCAATTTTCTGCGGGGGAACATTCTTTTCTTCAGGGCTTCGTCTTCATCGCTCAGCATTGTGGCTCCTGTTTTTCTCCCTTCCTCTATAACATTGTGACTTGGACTCTTTCATATTTATAAAAGACATTTTCATTAGTTCCTTATGCTAACAGGCCTACATTAATATGGAGATGATTCAGACCATAATTAGGTATTACTTACAACATATTCTCAAGATCTCTTTCGGCTAAGGCTCTAAAAAATCTTGCTTCATTTATTAAACTAAAGCAAAAGACCAAACAAAGTTTAGGAAGAGCTTGTGAATAGTTTCACAAGACAGTAATGTGGCTCAAAAGCAGAAGATTCTACACAGTTTCTACATTGAACCATTAAGGATTTACCTACAGGAAATAAGTGGGAATATTAGAGCAATATCGGACAAGTGAGTATTCAGAGTAAATATATGCTGTGGATATGTGTGTGTGTGTGTGTGTGTGTTCCCAAATTTGCCACAGAATGTAAATAGCATATAATTGCAGTACTTAAAGCAGCAGCATCTTGGCCTATCTTGTGTTTTCACTATCTATTACCTTTACCTGGCTGCAACAGAAACAGTAAGCATTCAATACCCAAAGAGCGACCATTTACATTGCAAATGTGACTGTCTGCCGTTTGACGAAGACAGGTGGAGAACTCTGAAGACCTAGATCACAGATCACGTCAATTCCCTTGTATAGACAACACCAGAAGCCTAATGTTTATTTATTTGCTGCCATACAGATAGATGTGTTTTGCGCTGATAAGAAAACAGTTTTGATTTTGGATCCCTGCACAAAGAGGCGTCTTTAACTGATCAGAGTGAACACTCATTTCTTTTCTGGTCAAATGTGAGAACCAAGGAACTCATACAGGTTTATAAACTTGATATTGATTAAAATAGGATTTCGTTCTCAATGAAAGGTGGATCTAAGTATTATGAAACACAACTCCCTAATATAAATATACAGTACAGTAGAATGAATATACACTGGGATTTGATTACATTCTATTTTTATTTCTTTTCAGTAAGCACTTTATCCTGATAAGAGTCACAGTGGATTCTGGGAACCGTTCATGGCATTCACATCTTGGGGTATATTAATGTAAGCAATCCACCTACATCATATTTGAGAAAACTAGAGAACCTGGAAGAAACTCTTAGAGAGAACATACTATATGTTACACATATTATATGAAGAATCCACGAAATGTCTGCAGTGAAAGTAATTCATTAGTGTGAATCATAATTATTGTATTACTGTAATATTGCATTTGCATTCTTTTCTTTTTTTATGTTGTTTTGTATTAGTCTTAGCTACATTTTAATTACCTTGACATATTAATTCATCCCTCATGTAAAGAGGCACCTTTGTTTTTTTTTTAGTTTTTAGTGAAATAAATAAGGGGGCACGGTGGCTTAGTGGTTAGCACGTTCGCCTCACACCTCCAGGGTTGGGGGTTCGATTCCCGCCTCCGCCTTGTGTGTGTGGAGTTTGCATGTTCTCCCCGTGCCTCGGGGGTTTCCTCCGGGTACTCCGGTTTCCTCCCCCGGTCCAAAGACCTGCATGGTAGGTTGATTGGCATCTCTGGAAAATTGTTTGTAGTGTGTGAGTGTGTGAGTGAATGAGAGTGTGTGTGTGCCCTGAGATGGGTTGGCACGCCGTCCAGGGTGTATCCTGCCTTGATGCCCGATGACGCCTGAGATAGGCACAGGCTCCCCGTGACCCGAGGGAGTTCGGATAAGCGGTAGAAAATGAGTGAGTGAGAGAGTGAAATAAATAGCCACACTCATTCCATTACAACCTGACAGACAGTTTATATAGTACATAATCTCCATCTGTTTATATATTGGTGCATTTTGTGTATTTTCTAAATCAATAGATTTTTTGTGGATATTTAACAGTTTTGTACAGTGTAAATTTTTGTATCTACTGTATTCACTTTACTTCTATATCTTTTATCCTTTGTATTGTGTTGCTATCTATCTATCTATCTATCTATCTATCTATCTATCTATCTATCTATCTATCTATCTATCTATCTATCTATCTATCTATCTAATTATACAGGGATTGTTTAGACATGAGAGATCCCTACAGAAGAAAAAACTAAACACTTGGCAACCTACAAAGGCTTCATACTCTGGAGAACCGTGTGAGTCTGGGTGAGGTTCTATATCTTCAGCTTTATAGTACATCCCATTACAAAACTTCAGTCACATCATTGGGAGAGTGACCTATAGATAAGCAGTAAGAAAGGCTTTTTAAAGTATAAACGTAAAACAGCAATGCATAAAAAAATTCTATATACCGTTACTATGTAGATAGACAGTACTCTGTAGATAGTACAGTACAAGGCAAACATCCGGAAGAAGCACTAACTTTTTAACAAAAACTGATTTTTATTTTAATATAAAGTATATATAAAGTATAATTTTTGAATATATTGTACAGTAATAGTTTGTCGGGTTTATATAAAATAAGGATCATAATAAGGATCATCGTCAGTTTTATATAAACACCTCAATATCATACACAGAAGCTCCTTCAGAAATGTCTTAAAGTAGGACTAGCACCAAATTTTACATCCATCCATTTTCTGTTACGTTTATCCTGCACAGGGTTGTAGGGAACCTGGTTTCTGGATGTACTAACACCCCAGACACAAACTGGACAGGGTGTCAGTCCATTGCAGGGCACAATCATACACAACAGACAATTTAGAGATGCCAATCAACCTACAACACATGTTTGTGGACTCGGGGAAGAATCCAAAGAACAAGCTCACAGGAGAACACAGGCAGAGGCAAGAATCAAACCCCCAGCCCTAGAGGTGTGAGGCAAATTTGTTAATCACTTAAGTAAATACATATTTAAATATGTGTTTTTCTATTATAGAAACTTTAATAAATCACTGTTTGTTTCTATACATTTTGCCTTAGTGTGTTATGTAATATAAAAATCTTATTTGCTCCTTTCCTTTTAATCACAAAGCATGATGGAGGAAATGGAAGAAAAGAAAAGAAAATATATCAAAAAGAATTCTGTTAGTAAAGGTGCCAGGCATAAAGGTTTTGTTAAAATAGCTGTGGGAAATCATTATTGTTTCTCAAGCAACATTTCAATAGAGCCGTTCTCGAGAACATCTCCTGTAGCAGTCATAAAAATTTCACAAAACACACTTCGGCTGCCGTAACGCACATATACAATTTAGTCTGTTCTACCACCTACAGCTTTAAAGCTGTTAAGAGACCATAAACACAAAAATACACAAAGAGAAATATGTGCACACACACACCCTTTGAAATGAAAACACATCCTGCAGCCTCATCTTGCCTTCGGAGCGTTTTTCAATCTGCATAATAGCAGGGTTTAGATTACAGCGAGCTGAATGTGAGGCGGCATCAAGCCTCTTCCCAGTGATCTGAATTACAATATTTATCCTGCTTGGTTTATTGTAACTCAACAGATGAATGAGCTGATCCCATTCTAATCCATAACCCTGCTGTATGGTGTCATCGCAGCCTGTTTCATTAATAAACTAACACCGAGATCATAATGACTGTCTCCTCTGAGAGCGAAGGCGAGGGGGGAATTGTTGTACATCACAGCAAGATTATCTTCATCGCCTCCTTTCTTTGAGATGAGCAAATTATTAGAACACACTACTTATCTGTTTGGATAAGCAGCAGGCAAGTGTATGATGGATGGCACTGTTTACAGATGAGGTGGGATAATATTAGGGCAAGCTACAGCACAGATCATGGTAATGAACCCTCGGCCAGTCAGGTGCACAATGAGGGCCAGATAGATTACACTGCCCACACTGTCAGATTGGGCAATCTGTTCTACAGCTTCATTCGGAGAGAGAAAGAGAGAGAGAAAGAAGTGCTTCTTGTAGAGTGTGGAGTTGTGACTGCACTTTACTTTCTCCTGTGCTACAATATAAACACCAAATTTCCTTGAACACAGATATATCTTTATTTAATAATGCACACAAGTCCTCCAAGATGTGAACACAACAGATGCTGTTATAAATGAAGCTCGGGAATACACCAGAAAAAAAAAGAATAGGCAATAATTCTAATAAAAAAATAAACAAACTAGTCTTTGTTCTTATGCATTACTTCATTATAAATAAAGTATATACTGTATATAGATTCATATATGTAAAGAAGATGAGAATATGCACAAGCCCAAAATTTGGTTGCATCTTTCTGGATTTTCTTTCTGCATCTTTCAAGACTTTTCTGTCAATGCGTCGTTTAACAAGATGCTGACTTCATATACATATAAGTCCAAATAGAATTAACAAACAAACATACAAACAAATTAACAATTATCAAATAAAAAACAAACAAACAAGCAAGAAAACAATGTGATATTATATGTTTAAGCTTCATTTTCATGTGAACCTAAATTTAGAATTGTATGATTTCTTTTTTATAATTGGATATTACCACATGCAGCAGTTACATTTCTGCCTCACAGTTCCAGAGTCTCCAGCTCAGGTTTGTAGAGAATTTCACAAGTTTTTCTGGGTTATCATTTACAGCAGACACCCTTATTGAGAGCAACTTACTGTATATTTTATACAACTGAGCAATTTAGGGTTAAGGGCTTTGCTAAGGGGCCCACTAGAGTTAGCTTAGTGGACATGGGATTCAAACTCACACTCTTCTGATTGGTAGTCCAACACAGTGTCGGCGCCACGAGCGGGCCCTGGGGGGCGTGGCCCGGCCACTTGAGTCACTGTGCCCCCTTACTTCTCAAAATAATAACGAACTTAATAATTTAAAAAAATGTTTTACAAATTACTTTTATTATACCATGAATACTGGTTAAAGAATAAAGAGTATAAGTTAATTAAAAAAATAATAATTGTACTAACCCATAATGCAGTGCTAACATAGTCAGCCAATTACATTCATGCTGCCACTACGTCAGTAACGTAAATCAGTAGGCTAAATGGTCAGTGAAATCGTTATTCTAAAGTTTGCGAAGTTCTTCTGAATGGTTCGCCAGCTCAACAGAGAAAACAGCTCAACGGCTCAGTTCAAGTATGACTAAGACCGCTGATGAGAATGTCGACACCAGGGTCGGGGTTCGATTCCCGCCTCCACCTTGTGTGTGTGTTCTCCCCGTGCCTCGGGGGTTTCCTCCGGGTACTCCGTTTTCCTCCCCCGGTCCAAAGACATGCATGGTAGGTTGATTGGCATCTCTGGAAAATTGTCCCTAGTGTGTGAGTGAATGAGAGTGTGTGTGTGCCCTGCGATGGGTTGGCATTCCGTCCAGGGTGTATCCTGCCTTGATGCCCAATGACGCCTGAGATTTGGGGATAGTGAGACGTTTTTAAATGTTGAGTCTATGAAGCCTATTATGGATTTAACAAATTGCACCATTGTGGAAACAGAATGCATCGTTGCAAAGCAATATATCTCCAGAATTAAGACAGAGGAAAGTCAACAGAAAATGACGGTTATGAGACTTCTTTCTGAACAACACAAAGTTCTGGAAGCTATGCCCAGTGTTTTGTCTGCGCTAAAAGTTGCGGTCACGTTCGGGGCCTCCAATGCCATGTGTGAGAACTCCTTCTGGGCACTAAAGAACGTTTTTACGGACCACAGACGAGCAGTGAGCCACACTCGTAAGTCTCAACTTGTGCATCTTGCATTTGAGGGGACTTTACGAAAAAATTTCGCCATTCGTTGAAGGACCTTGTTCTTCAAAAATTGAATTCCTCCTCTCGTCGCCTGCAGCTCTTCTAAAGGTAAGATGCCTTTTTGCTTTAGTACGTTTGGTTATATGGTGGCTAATTTGCGTGTGTTTTCGCGAGTCTTGCACTTTAGAATCATGATAAATTATAGTTTACAGTGAGTGACACGTTTAATATTTTATTATGTTTATTGAAGTTTAATTATAGTAATAGTATGTGAACGAGATAGACATGTTAAACATGAGGCCCCCTCATTCTCTATTCTCTGGCGCCGACACTGGTCCAACATCTTAGCCACTAGACTACCACTTAACCACTAGACTACCACTTAACCACTAGACTACCACTTAACCACTAGATTACCACACCCAGTTTTTCAACCACCCAAAACATGCCAGAACATAAATATGTGACACTAAATTTCACCTAAGAGTTGTAATGTGTGTGTGTGTGTGTGTGTGTGTGTGTGTGTGTGTGTGTGTGTGTGCGTGCGTGCACACCGTGCACTGTGATGGACTGCTGTTCCATCCAGTTCCCACACTGTAGCCAGGTTTTCCAGGACTGGGTGGACTGGATTCACCATGAGACTGAAGAAGGAAAAGCAGTTACTGAAGATGAATGAATGAATGAATGAATAAATATTGCCACAATGTCACTATTAACAGTTAGAAATATAATAAAATACAGTATTTACATATCATTTGCTTTTCTTATCTACATTTATTCATTTAGTATGTTCTTTTATCCAAAGCAATCTACAAATGAAGAAATAAAGTAATGCTTAAAGAGAAGTACTACTGTATTTACTGTACTAGATTATTAATATAGTTCTAGAGAAGCCAGATGCAGATTATTACTATTTTTTTGGAGTAGGAACAAGTTAGGGATTAGTTAAGTATTTAGGCTGTTTTAGGAAAATACTTCAAATGTATTTGAAGCACACTGTTGTAATAAATAAGGACCTTACACCTTTTTTAGGCTCTAAAAATATAACGTAGTATTTACAACTGATCTAATATTTGGATTTCTCTAGCTTCCCTGTGACTCTTTCATTGAATTTGTGTCTGTTAACACTAGCTGGCAATGCACTAATAGCATCAGATTGCATTCACAAAGAGTGTGTCTTCTTGCACAGCCCAAAAACAAATAGAGGTGGCAAACACTTCTTGGACAAAGTAAGTTTAATCAATAACACAAGCACCTGTTTAGGGCCAGTCAGGATGTATAAATCAATAGGTGTGAAGAAAAATGGTAGGACAGGAAAGGTTAAGAGTGTGGATTAAAATGTGTTCCCTGGAGCATGTAAAAGAGGCAAGAAAGGATGTTAAAGGATGTAGTGTATGTGTGTATGTTTGTGGGTAGCTATGGGGGGGGTTGACTATGGGGTTATATCTATGGGTGTGTGTTGCTGGGTTCTTGCATGAGTCGCCAGCCCCCTCATCATATTTCTCCCTGTGTCACAGGAAATGGACTGATAGATCACTTCCTTGTGTCACCGCTTGGTATGGGTGACAATCAGTGAAATGACTGTGTCTTCCTCCTCACATAGGCTCATAATTGATAGTCCAAACCACAAAGACTCTCTTTACGCGTTTGCCATGATGGAGCATTAGACTGAAATCACTCCCGATGAGGAGGAGCCACCACCATTTGTTATTTACTTCCCCAGGCATATTACCTTACAAACCCCCCCATCCCTTTCCCCTAACCTTCATACACACACACACACACACACACACACACACGCACACAAAAACCCCCAAGTGAAATTTTTGCCACAAGAACACATTATGGTAATCCGACAGTATGTGTGTCTAGGAATCAATCAGCAGGAAAACCATGGCAAAGAGTTATGACAGAGCAAAGTCTGTTTGTAACTTTTGATTAATGGAATATTTGCCTCAGGCTAAACTGAGAACAAGGCAACTGAGTGTTAGACATGGGGGTTAAACCCCAAATGTTCATTTAAATGCAGAAGAGGTATGGACCAATGAGTTTAACACATGAGGTATGTGATTGTAGCTGAACCAATTTCTGAACACGTAGCCTGAACACGTAGCCTGTAGCACCTCCCATCCTCATTACCATCTTGATTAGTAGTTCATCGTCATAACATGACTGACTGATAAATCTAAAGATGAATTATATACTTTGATAAAATACTATTAAAAATACAATTACAGGTCTATTCTGTATTTGTGGAAATTCTCTCAACTCAATTCGTAGGGTTTTCAGAATAATGTTTTAGGATTTACTCTGTAAATTCTTCAGGATATTGAGAGCACACAGAGACTTTCCTTTTTCTGAGAGTACCAGCATTACTATGCTGCATTAACACGTGACTCGAAAGCCTGTTTAAGTTTGCAGGTAAGAGGAGAAGTTCCAGGAGTGCAGTAAGTCAGTTCATACATACTGTAATGAGTGGGTTATGTTTAATGTTTTAAAAGGATGTCAAACTATTTAGTAAATATCATTCTTATTCGAATAGTGTAGTGATAGAGATGTGTTTGGTTAAAATACAGTGGTGTAGAAAGTCTCATACAGAACATTTGAGTCAGAGTTCGATATGTTGCTATGCAATGCATGCTGATGGCAGAATGGAAATATTCTATGCATATAAAAGTTGCTGCAAAAATATTATTGTTTTCTGTAAGACTGGGTTAATCCAATCAGAAGTGATTATTCAACAGTGCTAAGCTATAAATGCAGATAAAGTACAGTAAGTATTTGGTATACATGCATTATACAGTATGTACCTCTATTTAACTAGCCACAGAGGAGGGATGCAGAATGTTGTTTATGAGAGTTATGGCCTTGAGAATAAAGTCTGCAGGTCATTTTAAGTAAGGAATAAGGAGAGAATAGATATCTGTAAGTTAAATTGATTATTGATTGATTGGTAGGACCATCTCTCAGAGTAAGAAGTAGGTATACAGTAAGACTCTTCTCTGTTCTGGCACCGAGGTGGTGGGATGAACTTCCACTAGATGCCCGAACAGCTGAGTCACTGGCTGTATTCAAACGACCAGTGAAGACCTACCTCTTACTGAAACACTTAAACTAGTGCTTATTTTCCCTGTTTGTTTTGTGTATTTAAAAAAAGAGTTTCTGATAGTATCCTCAATCTGTAACCTAGTGAACCAGTGTTAATGTGTTCATCGATTTAGACTTCAAAGCACTTTTGTACATCGATCTGGATAAGAACGTCTGTTGAATGCAATAAATGTAAACAAAAAAATGCTGTTTTGGTGAAATATATTAATGATGCAGGATATATTAATGATGCTGGATTTTGTTCTAAACCTAATTTTCATTCATTTAGGCCCCATTAATCCAGATAGATCTAAAATGAAATTTTTGTTTAAAACTGGTGTTATCAAAAGTTTTTCAAAAATAGTTTGTCCACACTGAAACTTGGAAACTTAGTCTACATCATTTCTGGAAGGCATTTATTCACTTTCATTGAACATTGAAAAAGGATAGAGTTTTATATAATGGACAGATGAAGAATTGGAGTTGTAACCCAAGTCTATACATTTGCTTGTTTTGTCTTCAGTGGGTCACATGACAGTGTCACATGACAGAAATTTTTTTAATAACTCCTTTTTCTCAGTCCAAACTACAATGTGAGAATTACATTTTTATAATGATTCACTTAAGAGAGCATTTTCACAAAGCTGAGTTTTCTTTGTTTTTATTCAGAATTGATCCCGATTCATTCATTCATCTTCTACCGCTTATCCGAACTACCTCGTGTCATGGGGAGCCTGTGCCTATCTCAGGCGTCATCGGGCATCAAGGCAGGATACACCCTGGACGGAGTGCCAACCCATCGCAGGGCACACACACACTACGGACAATTTTCCAGAGATGCTAATCAACCTACCATGCATGTCTTTGGACCGGGGGAGGAAACCCCCGAGGCACGGGGAGAACATGCAAACTCCACACACACAAGGTGGAGGCGGGAATCGAACCCCGACCCTGGAGGTGTGAGGCGAACGTGCTAACCACTAAGCCACCGTGGCCCCCCCGATCCCGATTCAATGAATTCACTTCTAACAATCAACATTGTCTCAAAACGGCTTTACAGAAACATAGAAGCAGAATAAAAAATCCTAAGTTTAAAATTAAGTTATTATTTATCTGTAACATTTATCTCTAATGGCCAAGCTGGAGGCGATGCTGGAAAGGAAAAACTCCCTGAGATGATATGAGGAAGAAACCTTGAGATGAACCAAACTCAGAAGGGAACCTCATCCTCATTTGGGTGACACTGGACAGGAAATAATGTAAATGTAAATAATGCCCTTTCTACAACAGTTTAACAGTGAAAGGAGTCTGCTAGAAATCAGCCATAAAAACATTTGATGTATTTTCATTGAAAGTTAAATGTCTAATATTAAATGTACAATTCAAAGGTGCAAATTGTTTGTCGAGTGCCCATTATGCTCTCTCCAATGTTGTCATTAGCAATCAGCTCACTAGGAAAACAGGGGCGGGAGAGGGGAGGAAAATCATTTGAACCCGTGATCCACCATAGATTGGCCTGAGCACTGAGGTCATCAGCACGCAAGGATGACAGTTCAGGTCAATAACAGAGGGCAGAAGGGGAGCTGAGAAGGGCTCAAGGGGTCTTCAGTCAAGGGCTCAGTCTCAGGATGCTGAGGATTAAGGCTGGTTCTTAAGACGTTTTTTTTTCATTGAAGGAGTTGCAGCAAGCTGGAACGACAGTGAGCTTTGGACTTTGCTGACTGTGCCAGCTTGAGGACCACAGGTCATGCACCCCAGCCTCTCAGCTTCTGCTGTCTACACACTGACAAGATGCTGAGGAATGAAAGGATCTGATGGGATGTCAGGCGTTTCTCTCATGTTAACAGTCTGATCCTGTTAGTGATCATGAGCGTGGCAGCCGCATCCGTCACGCTTAACTATTGAGTTATTGATACAGTAACAGTCTGTGTGTCAAAGCACTTCATTGATTGTGATAAGGGATTCATTCTACATGCATACAGAAAACAAGTCAGAAGTCCTCTGAAGAAAAATACAAACCATGGAATACATTTCTTTTGTGCAAAAAAAAAAAAAGAATTGTAAAACACAAGAAAGGAAAAGAAATAGAGTTATGTATCAGAGCTATCTAGACATCTCATTTGACAGATTCAATTCAAGTCATCTCGAGAGGGGAAAAATAGTAAAAGCCTCCACTATGCCTTACCTTGCCTTACACTGTGCTTATGAAATATCACACCTGAACTTGCGTTGCCTTATCGGCTTAGGGGGATTTGGTCAGTTTGGCAACATGTCAAACAGATGGATCAAACAGAAATATGGAGTCAGAGTCATTTCTTTCCTGCTCCCTGTGTTCAGAATGTGATATGTGACTTGTAAAAACCTTCTGCTTGAGCTAGGACTTAGTCCGACTGAGCCGCATTAGAGCCAGGCATCACCCGGTGACTCCAGCGGTCACGCCATAGCACTGTACATGTTATTCCACATTCTGTCTGCTGCTCTGGAGGTATAGGAGGTGCTTGGCTTGATAGGATGCTTGGAAATCCTCCCAGGCTGACTCCATCACTATCAATTGTCCCTGAACAGCTCTGATCATCACCTCAATTATCTTCTGTCCAGCCCACCTGATGGGTTTTTTGCCAACTATAAGTTCTGTGTCGATGAACATGGAATAATGACAGCACACTGCAGGCAGGTAGAATACAACAAGGCAGTTGGATGCCCTCTAGTAAACAGCCACACACACACAAACACACATACACACCAATACAGCCACAGCAGCCTATTCCCCCGCCTGCAGAAAAGCCATTTACTGACCGCCGAGATGTCAGGAGCTGTAGTCTTCCTGTGGGAATGGAACTGATGTGTGTTCCCTCAGCAAAGCTGAGCGAGGCGATGGAGAGAAACTCATTTACGCTGCAAATACAAATACACGCGTGCAGAGAGCAACAATGTTTGGACCATGCCTGATCTTATTCCAGAGGTTACCAGGTGCGAGGGCAAAATCATAGCAAGGGAACAAAATTTAGATATAGTTATCTTTTCTAAGTGCAGATATTAGTGCAGATTTCTGACCTGCCACACCACAAGTATGACCTATTACATCACAAAGGTGCTTTATTGGATTCAGTTCTGATGACTCAATGCTATGTAACCAGTCTGAGATGACTTAATAATAATGATGATTGCATTAACAGGAGCTGGGATTCAAGCAGTGGCAGTTTGGTGGACCTGGGATTCGAACTTACAACCTTCCGTCATACACCTAAACCACTAGGTTACCACACAGATACGACACTCGGATAGGCTATAGTATACAAAAGACCCTCCATGATATTAAAGTGATCAATGTGTGACAAAAAAATACATTCCCCAGACCATTTAAACAGGATCAATAATCAACCAGCACCAACCACCACCACCCACCACCTCCAACCATCATCACCAATGACCACCAACCACCATACCACCGATGACCACTATTTAATTATAATAAATTTTTAAAAAGAATAAATACAAATAATATGATTAAAAGTAATTCAACATTGCTCAGAAAAAAACATCGCAAGCTGATACTAGTGAGATCCAAAGCGTGCAGAACTGTGAGAAGATCTTCAAGATGCTCAGAAGAACTTAGCAGCTGAATTCTTTATCACACTGCCTGACAATACTGACAAACCATTTAATTCTATTTAAAATACATATTGATTTTCTAAAATGTCTTTATATCTGCATGATTCCTTTGCATGGTTCTTCATATATCTATATTTTATAAATATTAAATATTGAATAAATATATGCTTCTTATCATGGCTGCTAAATTGAATGATTTTGTATTAGCATTTTTTTTTCTCTTGGTCAACTATTTATAAACATTTAGCTTCTCTTTAGGGTCATCTCTGTATTGCTCTGTCTCTGCTGGCCATAATAAACGAGTGTAATTACAGAGGCTGATTGGTTGGAAGGTCATTGGTAATCCTGTAATTTTTCATGGATGTTGGGGTTTGTTTGTGATGAATGTACGCAGCCTTTTATGTGTCTCCTCAGACTGCCTCGTGCATTGAAATGAAGCTGTTCTTACCTTGTTTTTTTTTTGTGTTGTCAAAAAAAAAACTAGTAAATGAGATCCTACAGTAAAAAGAACCCATTTAAATAATAACATACTGTCATCAAAACTAGCTGAGTGAGTTTACTAATACACATATAGTTTAGTAAAATGTTTACGTTTGAAAGCAAGCATTTTTTGTATTTTAGTAAAGAAATAATCAATTTTAAATATTATATGCAGTTTATATATTACATGCTTTTCTTTTTACTTAAACATCAATGTAAATAAATAAAGAAAAAACTTGCAGACGCTATTCTACAGTAATCTAAATCTATTCTGTAATTTATTATACTATAATGTCATTATGTTTGCTGTCACCCTGGGATAACCAACAGTATGGCTTGTGAACTCTCCAGGTCCCTGCTACTCCAGACCACTAAAACACATTTTTATCAGATTGGCCTTTTAATATTTTTATGGTCCAGATACAGAGATGCAAATCCACTTTTAAAGCACCAAATCAATCAGTCTAACTCTCAACAGTACTGTGAAAGACTCCACATGCCCCCTGTGATTTAAACCACCTTTGGCATGGGTGCCTATCACAGTTGCAACACATTTTCTCAACCAATTGCACATTACAGTCTTCTAATGGTCAAGTCAGACAGAGTAACTTATAGCAGCTCATTAAAAGGCTCCTCTTACACTCTCGCTCTATCTCTCTCCCTGCCTCCCCCTTTCTCTCTCTTCATTTCTCTCGCTCTCAGTGGACACAATGTCTCCTGCCTATTTGCAGTGATTTCCGCAGGTTGAATTAATGTGCTGTCAGGCTTGTTTCAGAGGCAGGTACTGTGGCTGGCAGGTTCCCTGCTACTTGGCCGATCAACTACTCAGCCGGAGAGGTGTTCGGTCAGCTGGCCAGTGAGCCGGTCAGTGTAAAGGGAAAGGGGGAAACAGGAGAGAAAGAGTGGAAAGGGGTGGCGGCAGTGGTTTGGGGGTTGCATGTATTGCTCCAAATGCTCATCTGCTAGCTGACAGCCAATTCAAGTTTCAATTCAAGTTTATTTGTATAGCGCTTTTACAATTGACAGTCTCAAAGCAGCTTTACAGAACATAAACATAGAACAAAAGGTTATGATAAAAAATAATAGAAAGGTTAATAGAATACAAAATTCAACGTTAATATAAGATATATTTAAATGTGTTTGTATTTATCCTCAATGAGCAAGTCTGAGGTGACGCAGGTGACTGTGGTGAGGAAAAACTCCCTTGAATGGAAGGAAGAAACCTTGAGAGGAACCAGACTCAAGGGGGAACACATCCTCATATGGGTTACAATGGAGGGTGTGATTATAGATATACAGTCTGACAAATGTTGTATTGATGCAAAAGACCACATGGAGTTGGCAGCTCCTCTAGAGAAAAGCCAGAGAAAAGCCATGATATCCGGTGTTCATTTAAACTCAGACATTTTCTCTCAGATCTAAAGTTGCCAGCTAAGTTCTGTGGGAAGGAAGTACGTCTGTAGCCAAGACCGCCATCATCAAAATGCATCCATGACCAGGACTAGCTGCGATTAAATCATAATAGAGGGTCGAGGCCAAGGCAAAGATCAAGTCCAAATGAAAGCAGGAGTAAGTCAAAGCCTTTACTTCAACTAGGTGGCTTCATCTATAAATTTTGTACCAGTCATTAGCTTACACATTCTAGAAGAAGGAATTAATTCCAGTCTAACTTTGTGCAAATGTAAAACATTTTAAAACTCTTAGTCTAGACCAGTTTACATGACTGAGACAAGTCTCAGTACAAACGTCAATAAATCTGAGACAAGTTCAAGAAAATACAGAAAATGTATTGATATTGGACTTGAGTCATCCATCCTGAGTATTTTAAGTATGATTATATTAAGAATAAATTTGGTGGTTGTGAGCAGAGCAAAGTAGAATGTGGTGTGTGACTGAAAGCCAAGTTATTATTATTATTATTATTATTATTATTATTATTATTATTATTATTATTATTATATTCATATTACTAGAAATCTCTTGTACAAAATTTCATCAACAAGGCTTCTTACAAAAGAAACAATAATGCTGTCTCATATTCTATCTTAAGTCAAGTTTTAATTTAAAATATATATAAATTGTCTAGAACTCACATTTCATATTTTATTTCTTTTTGTGCAGCATTTTGACCTACTGTTTGTACGAAAAGTCCAGTATGAAAATCTATTATTATTATTATTATTATTATTATTATTATTATTATTATTATTATTATTATATAACAATAACACATCTAATAGAAGGATAGCTGTAACTCACTCTTCTTAAATGAAGACCATGAGGAATTTAATCTAATCTCATTAATTTAGTAAAGCTTAATCAATAGCCACAAGATGCTGAAAGGTCTAGTTCAGCCATCGATTACTAGCTCCCAATTCTCCCTCAACAATAAGCCAACATAGCATTAATAGGCTTTTGGCTCTTCAGTCTAGACTTCCTCTGGTGATAGTGGTTTTTGGTTAGAGAACAAGCTGAAACTTGTCTTATTACTCATGCCACCTGGTGGGATCAGACCCTATTCCCCAGCCCCATGTCCCAAACCTTAATCCAATTTGTTCAGTCCTCATGTCCTTGCTAGTTGCAAAATTAAAAACCCTGCCCCACAAAAACACCTTGCATTTCTAAGGTATTGGCTGCCTCTGCTAGACTAGAAACTTCATTTATTCTGGCTAACTTCTCAATTATCTTCCCTGTAGTGGAGACGTGTAAAAAGTGCAAAAATCAATAGGATTCCATTCCCCTAGTATTGGAAGGGGAAAAATTAATGAGATAGGACACTCTCTTAATCAGAAATAAATGTTTTAATTCAGATAATGACATAGTTTTCCCTTGCAGAAGGATGACAAATGCTGGGCCAGCAGGCCCCTTCCTTGGAGCCGTTTCAATTTTATTGTAAATATAAAAGGTATTGATCGGAGAGATGTACAAACCCTATTGCTTACAAAAGCCATTTGGGGGGCCTGGGAAAACTATTAAGCGCAAGGTCAGAAATCAATAAACAACACTAAAATGTGGCTGCACTTGCCCTGGCTGGCACATTGGAAAGGAGAATGGCAGGCGTAGTGACAGAAGTGTCGGTGGTGGAGAGCGGGCAAGGATGAAGGGGTCAGGTGTGTAATCACGAGTCCTTTGACAGCCACCTCACACAGCGGTCTGAGTGGCTATTGTTTCAAAACACCAACTCATCAGTCTGTCACGACTGCTAGCCTTCTTTACTAAGACTCCAGCCTGTCACATCTCCAGCATATTCTACATCCTGCTGCATATGCTGTGTTCTGTTTAAGCCAGAATGTAAAACAGAATTTGATTTGTAACATTGCAGACATCTTTATTGGTCTTTTGGACAAGATATGAATCCCTTATATTTTGTATTATGATACAATAAATATTGGTTATTTTGGATTAAAATAAATTAAAACAATATAATATTGAACATTTCAAGTCTCCTGGTGGTCCAGCAGCAGGATCTCTTGGCTATGGCCCCTTCCTTGGAGCCATCTTTGCTATGGTCCGTGTTCGATTCACTGGCAAGGAGCTAACCCGGCCACTGAAGAGATATCTCTCAGTGCTGGTCCCAAGCCTGGATACAATGGGAGGGTTGTGTCAGGAAGGGCGTTTGGCATAAAACCTGTGCCAGGTCAAATGGCCCAGTGGCCCAGATGATCTGCTGTGGTGACCCAGAACAGGGAGCAGCCGAAAGAACATTTAAAAATTTGCGCCCTTCTAGTTTCAAATAGTTTTCTATAAATCCCATCCCAAGCTTGATCCAAGCTATAAGCTCTAGTTAAAAAGGCAATAGATTCTCAATGGCATCTCCATGGAAAGTTGATAAAGTTGTAATTTGTGTGCAGTAATTATTGTGAAATGGAGACGGCGATCAGTTCAGGGCAGATGACTTAACCTCAGATCTATGGACTCCACTGGACAAACTGTGTGTCACAACCTCACCTGCACTTTGCCACAAGTCCTACATTGACTGACCTTCACAACATACCAGGTCTTAGCAACAGGTGTACTGAAAGGCTGCGCAGGAACAGCAAAGCCATCTTAATAAACATTGCAAATTGATAAATCATTGGGGAACCCAAAGGGACTTTATCTGCAAGAGATCCATGGGGCTTAAAGAGGATCAGCCAGTGAGTATTGCCTTCTTCAGCGACATCCGCTTGGTAGATAAATAAATAAATGATGCTCCGTGAATCCGTATACAAATGAGAGTGCCTCGCCTCACGCATGAATAGGGGCTAACTTATGGAGGGCAGTTGTGGATGAAAATGCTTTTCTTCCTGCCCTTTTGAAAATGGGATTTAGGAGAGGTCACTGTCTCCTATCAGGAGGTGAACTGCGGGGCGTTTTAGGAGAGATGGTGGGGGTCCCATGGATTTAGATCTCTATGCACCCCCTCTTCCATTCTTGGTAATGTCAGATTCTATGTCATGCTCATCTTCCAGAGTGATGATGGGATGGGTCTGATGCGGCCCCCTGTTGGTGCGGTCACTCGACCCCACGTGTAATATCGCCTTAATGCCGCCACAGTGAACAAAGCACCCCATCCGCTGTGCACAGATCCCTCTTGACCCCTTGTCGCCTAACACAATGCAATTGGCCATGTCATTATGGCTGCCTGGCTGTCCCATTCCCTGTCTCTGCATGCACGACGACTGTATAAATTGATTTTTAGCTGTCAGAGGAACAGGGGCCAACAGATTTGCTGTCCAGTGAGTGAAAATGAGGAAAGAAATGACAGTGAAAAGGTCATCTGATATTTCTGAGGATATCCAAGAGAAATAGATCCTAAAGTGGGAGTAAAAACTATTTATCCATAACCCCATCTGAATTTCTATTTACTTCACTACAGGATTGGCCTTCAGCCGGTATCGCATTTTGCTATTATAATTCTTTTTGCAAGTTGATCCACACCAACATATAAACACAAATTGATTCCGATATTTGCCCTCATGCTCTATTTGCTAAGCAGTAGTAAATTTGCCTCATTGATTGCATTCCGGTACATTTGTGTGTGAATTTATTTTCATGGAAACACAAAACCTATTTCACCTGTTTAAATATCCTCCTTATTCCAGATGTGTGCACATGTGGGAGCATAAATAAAAGACAAAGGGAACAGAAAAGTGACTAAAATCATCTTATTGCTTCAAAAGTATTCATTTAACATGTATCTTTCACAGCAAAAAACAAATCATTTCTGTAATAAACACCTTCGATTTTTTTTAATGATGATTACAGAGACTAAAAAAACGTTAAATGTACTGCATTCATAATCTGTTTGAAATAATTCTAGACAATTCTACCTACAATTTAGCACACAATACTTATTACTGATTACCATAAACGTATATGTAGCCTTGCATACTGAAATTAATACTAAACTTTTCTGAATCTTGTATCCCTAATGCAACTTAAATCCATCCATAACATGTTCTATAGCATGCATAGTACCTTCATATACCCTGCATAAATGCTCATACTGTAAGATGTTATAGTTCCCTGGTTAACACTTCATAACATCAGAATGCATAAGACATTAAAATAGCTGTTCACAAGAATGTTGAAAAGCATTATAAACAGTTTCTAGCATAGTAGTTCATTATGTACTAGGTTCCTCCAGAATATATGTTATAATGCAGAGCCCATGTTATAATGCTTTACAGAAATCTAAGATGTTATGTGAGAGACATTACGATGTAAGACGTAGCTCAGGGTTTATATGGTATTGTGTATGCAATGATAGCTATGCGTGAGAATTTATAGAGGCTTATGGCAGGTACTATAAGGTATTATGTATGCTTTATAAAAATTGGTTTATAGAGATAAGAATGGATTTATAATTAATGAATGCAAAATTTATAGCAACAGTTATTGTTATTGTCTGAAGTATTCCATTCATTCATTTATTCATTCTTTCATTAATTCATTGTTAGTAAATGCTTTATCCTGGTCAGGTTTTCCAGAGCCTATCCCAGGCGCACTGTATAGGAAGTGGGAATACACCCTTGATAAGACGACAGTCCATTGCAGATGTGTAGTAATAAATAAATATATTTTCCCTGGGTCATTTTGATCTAAGCAGATCACAAGAGTCCAAAAGCTAATTCTGTTTTAGTCAGTTTTTTTTTTGTTAAGATATTTCATTGTACTCATCACTAGAGAAAATGTCCATTGTACCATTTTTTAATTTTCGTAGTAAATAAACATTTTGCACATGGTAGCATCCAAAGCACTGGTCCAGAATATATAATCATTCAGATTAAAAATGAAACTCACAACCTATTCTCAACACTTCACATTTTGTCCAGAAGAGTGTCTGCTTTTCTTTTGCTTAATGGCAGAACAAACTCACCATTTTTCACTGGTCCGATGTATACAGTGCCCATGACTGGTCCATAACTCAGTCCAAAGAACACAGGCCCATTTTTGCCACTTTGCTGTCTCGTGAAAAGCAGAGGGACCTTGCACGCCAGTGCACAGTGGCAGGCACGGGGAGGAGAGAGCCACGATTTATGATTGGGTGACACCGGCAGAGGGGGTGATTTATAGTTTAATTTGCTGTTGTAATAGACAGAGGATAATAACATGTAAAATATTAATCAATGTGTAGCAACAGCAGACATCATTTGCTAAGCTTGTTATCCGCTGCTCTGCCCCTGACAGTGAACAATTAAACTGACATGTGAAAAACAAGTTGCGTGTGTTCGGGGGTCGGAGAGTGTGTGTGCATGTGTGTGTGTTGTGAGTATATGTGTGTGAATGTATACATGTGTGCGTGTGGTAGGGATGGAGGGGTGAAGAAAGGAGGTGGGGGTTCTGTGTGGAGCTTTAGAGCCCCAGGTGTGGGACATTTGGTCAGAGAGAAGGGGATTTGTACGTTAAACAGCAACATCAGTCCCCCTCTGAGAGAACGACTGCCTGAAACGATAGACCTTTACAAGGAACATTTTTTTTCCCTCCTAAAGCCCTGTGATGAATGAGACACATGACAGCTTGGCATGCCTTTGAGCAATAAGCCATGTGTTATGAAATATGTGTAAATAATAAGCAGAGCTTAATCACAGTTCATTTTGGGAAATTGGCCAAATTAAAGATGCTGTTTGTAATACAACGTAGAGATACACTAACAAATAAGAAAGAATGGAGAAAGTACAGGATATATCAGAAATACCTCATTCATCTTGGGGCAAGAAATATGTTTGGTCTTGAATCAAGTGTGTGTGTTTTATATCATTTTGGTATAATTTGATTCAATATTTCCTTTTCTACAGCAATGAAGGAATTTTTAAAACATTTCAAATTAAATAAATAAAACAGAATATGAATGATTACAGTCTTGTGATGGCCAGGTCGCTTCCCACACAATACTACAGTAACAGCAGAGGTTTAGCAGAATAATACAGAAAATTTGATTCATTGTACATGCACGTCTAATGTTTTATATAGCAGCCATAGCAGCTTATAATGCATGTAAATGAGCTTATGTCTTTATATTGTGAGTTTAAATAACACCTTATATATTTTGATAAAGCACCATAACATTGCTCATGTTTTATAAAATGTTATACATAACTATTACTACTTATGAACATTTATACAGAGTTTATAGAGCTGATGATATACGTATGATGCAGGATAGGCATATAATCAATAAAGTATCTATCTATCTATCTATCTATCTATCTATCTATCTATCTATCTATCTATCTATCTATCTATCTATCTATCTATCTATCTATCTATCTATCTATCTATCTATCTATCTATCTATCTATCTATCTATCTATCTATTGTTATATCCGCTATCCATAACTAATTTTAAGCAATTATACACATTTCTACCAGTCATTATAATGTATTAAATGCTTTGTAATAGATATATTTAATGTATTAATAATGCCTTATAAATTCAGGATTCACAGAAAGCATTACCTTTTCTTTAAGCTTTTACACATTTATGCCAGTCACTATAAAGTATTACATGGTTTATAACAAGTATCTGGATTAAAAAGCATTATACATGATTATAAAGCATTATAAATGATTTACAGAAAGTGTTTTCAGTGTTAATAACTACTTCTAAGCATTTACACAAGTTTCTGCCTGTCATTACAGTGTTATAGACTCTATTATAGCTATACACCCTAGAATGTGTTATTATATATGTATTAATAAAGAATGTATGATTGAATGATTCACAGAAATCGTTACCATTATTTTCAGTATCTTTAACTAGATAAAAACTTTTAAACAAGTTTATTACGTAAGCCTTTATAACTTATTGTGTTTTATTAAAGGTATGCATTATAAATGTTGTTCCAAATAATATAATATAATATAATATAATATAATATAATATAATATAATATAATATAATATAATATAATATAATATAATATAATATATGCAGGCTATATAGTATTTAGTATTATTTGTTTTACATGGTACATGCTGCTCTGTCTTTGCTGTTTATAATCCGTTCATCCTTTGTATGGGAAGGAGAGATGTTTTTTACTCCTAGGATTCTCTCAGCATCCTTCCTGCCAAAGGCTATCTGTGGGCTGAGAGCACTGCGAGGGTGAGATCTATGGGAGGTCAGTGTGGCGTGATGAGCCAAAGCGCACAGGCTTTAACAAGAACCTTTCAAAAATTCAATTACAGACACAGAAATTAATAAATCCTCTCTTGCTTTGGAACAAGAATTTGTCAACCTGTCCATTTTTTTCTTTCTTTCTGTACCCGGCATCTCCTTCTGACCCCGGTCAATTACATTGCTTGTAAATAGTTTTTATACATGTTCAAATAATTGCTCATCCTAATGTGCAGCGATCTGTATTCGTCACGCTCAGCGAGCCGCGGCCCCCATCAGCGCTCGCCCGACCAGCAGGCCCCATTTGCTGAGGCTGTAAGTGAAATTGAAATTGAAGTTATAATTGATATCAAGGCCCATCACCATAATGGGTTCATCATAGCGCCATCTAAAATATTAATTTTCTAATTATGGATAAATGATCAGACAAGCTGAGGCAGCGGTACTGAGGCAGCCCCTGGGAGCTCCGCAGGCTGTGGATGGGAGGACAGGGCCTCGTAAAGCCCACAAATCTTTTCTAATTCTGTGCCGCTGAGCAGCACACGGGTTCTATTCGCTCCCCATAATGGATAAATAATAGTTAAGAATCAGGCTGTTAGGCTCAATTTTCTCGCCTTACTCATGCTCTCTTTCTCTGCCACACACGTTTTGTGTTTATGGGAGCATGTGGATATGTGCTCTTCATTTTTCCTTCTCTGTCTTTGCTGTTTTTGAAGCCGTTCTTCCTCGGTGTGATAATGGAGGCTTGCACGCTGGAGAGAAAAGGAGGATGCAGCAGCATGTAATGATTATTTACAAAGATGATGAGGCTACTTAGCAACACATTTACATACAAAATTTGCACATAGAGATTACTTGCCCTTGCGGTTGATATTTCTCGTGCCTAAACTGAGTTATCTGTTCGCAACATTAACCTTTTGCAAATGGCATCATCCATCCACTAAATCTAGGGCTTGTTAAATAGTCTTTTGTGGCTAGATGTAGTTATTTAGATGGTGACTCGTACCCGGATAAAGGGAGGAATTAAATATGCTCTGGCAAGACGTACATTTCGGTTTTATGTGGCGATACTTTGTGTTAATTGTTTCCCTGCACCTTGATCCTGTAATTAGTACCTTGCTAATTATCTAATTAGCCGATAGCAGAAGGGCAGGTTGACGGCAACAGTTCAGCCATCGTTCAGTAGCTCATTATCCTTGAGAAAGTCACTGCATGCCCCTTTCCCTCCCCTTCCTCTTTGTGGCCAGCGGGCTCGAGGAAGAGTCTGGCTGGAGGAGTGCACTGTTCTGCCACTCTCTGCATTTATCAAGCTGTCTCCTAAAATGGCAAGTTTGCCACATCACAAAAGCTCCTGTGACAGCCAAGTTTATATTGCAGCGGAAGCCCATATGGGTCAGGAGACAGAAGGAGGGGAGGTTTTGCCAGAAAGAGTGAGTTAAAGAAAGACTGCAAAGGGCCATTTATGGGTTTTGAGTTAGAGAGCTAGAGGACCGGCATGGAAGCAAGGAGATGAGAGAAAACATGTCTCGACTGCCCAAGGCTGCTCCTTGTTCTGCTCAGGTGCAGAGATCCTTGTTCATTTTGGAGCTCGGTGGGGAAGCCAGACGGGACGTAGCTACATCCCTCCTGGGAGACTCCATGGGGACACCCCCATCCTTCTCTTTCTCTCTCCCCGTCAACCCCCTACATCCTATCCTGACTTAGGAAGTCCAGGCCACTGGGACACTGCACCTTTGTGTTGGCCCTGCCACAAACGTAGTTAATCAGTAATCCTGTTTGGGTCTTTCACTCTGTCTCTCTTTCTTGCTTAAGGACGTGAATGCATAACAGTGTTGTCATGCCTTATTAAGCAGATTAACAGCTATTAACATTTTGTTTTCCATTCTTTTTTTCTATTCCTGCTTGGTAAAACACTGTCAGGGGTTTTCCAGTATGTGGCACTAATGAGTTAAAACTTATGGTTATCAGTACACTTTTTCCAAATACGGTTAAATTATAGATATTTATTTAGCTGCAGTTACAACAAACCTAATCTTAAAATGTGATTATTGTTGCATAATGCAAATAAAGAAAGCAGAAGCAAAAGTTTGCTAGCACACTTTCTAAATGTAAACAAAATTAGAAAAGTGTATACATTTATTGTTAAGCCTAAAATATTATTTTTAATTATATGAAGCATTTGTTTATATTTAACTAGATTTAAACTTCATGCTGTTGCTTATCCAAAACAAGTCATGGAGAACCTGGAGTCTACCCCAGGGAACTCAGGGCACAAGGTGGGACACACAAACACACACATACACACACTCAAACACACAGGCACACACAAGCAAACACACAAACACACACATTTATTTAAGTCCAGATCCAGATTTTTATTCTGTCCTTTTTGGGTTAAATTGTTTAAAATGAAACGTTAACACACACACACACACACACACACACACACACACACACACACACACACACACACATACACACACACGCACACATACACACATACACCCCAGACAATTTAGATATGGCAATCAGCCTACAGCCCATGCCATTGGACTGGGGGAGGAAACCGGAGTACCTGGAAGAAACCACAGAGGCCCAGGGAGAACGTGCAAACTTTATACACACAGGGATGACATGTTACGCTAATATGCTAACCACTAACCAAATACCCTCCCATTTTAACTGGTTTATAGAAGGACATACAGGGCCTTAATGATAAATAACGGTATTCTCACCAGAGCAATTTAAAATATTTAGATATGGATCATCTGCATGAGTTTCTTCCAGATTCCCCATGTTGATGGATGAACTCACTACACTAAATGTGTGAGTACAAGGAGTCCAACAATAGACTATTTACACAGTTACGTTGACGCATAGTCAAAATTGCTGACACACAGACACAGGGTGTACTATGGGAAATGATCTGGTCCATCCAGTCACTGGATCTTTACCTTCAGGATGAATGTGACCAGTGTCACACCAGCCAAAAAAATCTGGAAGGATTGGAATGCTGTACTAGAAAAATAACTAAAGATTTAACATGATATTAGTAAGCCTGAATAATCTATTCTTGTCCAAGCATATACTGTATACAAGTCTTCATGTCTTATATTATATCATATATTAATTTATGAACCTCTATCTATGATTAATGATGTAATGTATGGCAGCCTGCATATAAAATAAGTCTTGTATTTTAATGCACATAATAATATCAATAATCCTCCATGCTGCTTGACATATTGCAAATCCACCCAGCTTTGGAGTGTGGAAAGGCAATATACTGACTGAAGAATGGGAGAATATTTAGTTTATGTCCACATATATCACAACACAGAGCAGTCCAGTCTACAGCCATTGAGATTCACTACAGTGGCCCAAGCAGCACAGCTCCCTTAACGTGACATTTAGCCATCCCTTTAACTTGTATTTTTTATACCTTTTCTTTAATCTTTGGAGGCAGACCATGCGAAAAAAGACATTGTCCTTCTGTTGGTAATTGAGTTTTCGAAGTATCAGGAGCTAGTTGTAAAAAGCATCCATCTAGCTGAGGAGCTGATCAATATGAGGAAGAGGAGAGGAGTGAGCGATTGATTTATCCCCAGGCCGCTGCTTGCTTAAGGCAATGCCGTGGTCTGAACACCGCAGCTCCTTAGAGCCAGATTAACACTGAGCCTCATTACCACGCGTGTAAATAAAGACGGATGGCCAGCAATATTCTCACAAATTTGTTTCCCATTACAGCAGGGCTGGCAGTAATTGTGGCCTGGACCCGGATTCCCCTGAGTGTGTGTACAGTTATATTCATATTACTGCCAGAGCGACATGGTGTTTGGCAACAGGAGTAAATATTCATCTAAGTAAAATGTAAACATGCCTCTGTACACTACACAGAGTATGTTTGGTAATGTAAAAAGATTTGAGCATGTAATTTGCACAAAATGATCCAGATTATCAGCCTAGACTCCAGGTGTCTGAGGATGTTGGTACTGTAAATAAGTATTGAATCACATTAATGAATCACATGTTGCTACTCAGTGAAAACTTTTTTTTTGAGTGCATTAATATAAACCTAGGTTTTCTTGTAGTCTACATTACTCAGACTGAGACGCTGTAGCAGAAAGTGAATCAACACCTTCTGACAAATCACATTCAGTAATTGACTAGTATAGAATACTGTCTAATATCTACCTACTTTATCCAAAAACAACGATTATGTTTTACATGGATCACAAACGTAAACTTATAAAGTATTCTAATATGAAAATAAGAAGATTTGAATGACTCGTTAAAGGTTGTAAATGTTTATGAAGAGTTAATAACACTAGGGTTGTATTTGTATGCTCAGCAAGGCACTCTTGACACTTCTACAGGAGGAGGATACAAAGAAGAACTGTGTGTCGTAGGTGAGCCACAATCGCTTCTTCACTTCTCCTCTTATCGATTTCTGCAAGAAATATAGAAGCAGTGCTCCGGAGAGGACGGAGGGCTGCCCTGCTATTGAGTCGTTTTCCCCATCTTTTCAAAAAATCTTTAATCAAACTTAAAGTGAAATACTAACATGCCACTTGACATGACCTTTTAGCCCTTTATGAATCACCACATTTTTAAAATGGTGCTGGTGACCGTCTTTTGCCTTCCTCATGATAGATATTCCCTCATTGCTACATGGTGGAGGAGACAGAACAGCTTCAGTGTTTGGTCTAATGGTTATCTTGGGCCTCCTGGCTAGTGACCTATGACAAATCCTGGACAACAAATCCATGTTTAAAGCACTGCAGAAACTCCTCACAGATTTTCCCAAGAACAAGACTTTATTGGTGCACATGCACATATTCAAGGGCAAAACAACAAAATGTGATTTCCTTGAAACAAATCTGAATATCTGAATAAAAATATGGGTCACAATGAAAAAAATGAAATCAATACAGCAGCATAAGATCAATGCCTAACATGACGTTTCGATTAAAGAAGGCACGAAACACAAAACTGGAGGTGAAGGGCCATGGCCTTTTGAACTATGAGGACTATAAAATGTGGTAGGCTATAAAAACCCAGAATGACTGACTGACTGAAGTCTCTTATGGCCCATCATTACATTATCATAACCCAAAACACTGCAATGCAACATAAAGGAAATCCAGCCTTAGATACAGCAAACAAGACACTATTTAATGGCCATTAATTATTAAGTATTTTTCATTTTAGAATTTAGTGACAGTTCTGGGAAATCTTTCAATCAGTGGATAATAGACTCAAGGGTCTATAATTGCCACAGAGCCCAGGGCTTTAAAGCACTCCATCTTGTCCAGCATCACCCGAGGGCAAGAGCCAGCTGAGGGTAAGCTCCTCACACAAAGAGCTCATTGGGAAGGTTTAAGCCCTTAAAACAACATGCAGCACCATCATACTCAGACAAACAATGGCACACACATTAGTGAATCCCCAGCAGGCCGGCTGGCTTGCTCTGCAAAAAGATGTCCCCGTGGTGTTGGTTCATTGAAGACACGTTTGTCCCAACTGTTCTTTTCTGGGTACAGGGTAAGGAGGAGGAGCAGCAACCACAGGGCATCCGGGACATCTTCAACTCACACATCAATCAAGCTTCATTAAAAGAGTCTTAACACTCCAGGTTAACTTCATCAGCATTCCAGTAAAGATGAGTCTTATCATGAGAGCAACCTGGACCTTCTGCAGCCCTCTCTTTCTCTCTCTCTCTCTCTCTCTCTCTCTCTCTCTCTCTCTCTCTCTCTCTCTCTCTCTCTCTTTCTTTCTCTATTTTTTCTCGAGTTCAAAAGTCAGACACTTCTGTCAGATGCCTCATCTTTTGGAAATTATTGTATGTCAGTTAAACAAACTCAAAGTCCAAAACACAAAGCTTATTTTTTAAAAAAAAAATGTATTTATTATATAAAATTTTAAATTAAACTTTAAATTAAAAACCAAGAAACTAACAAATAAGAGGACATAATCAAAACATACAAGGACAAGCAAAAAACAAAAACAACAAATAATCAATAATAAATCAATAAATTACTAAATAAATAAATAAATAAATAAATAAATGTTGTGCAAATAGTATACTTAACTAGATTTAATTTAATTTCCACAAAACTATTATTGATACAAATCTACAAAAAGGATCATTAAAATACTCCTAAAATAATCAGTTTAATAATCAAAAGAAACCTCCTCCACATCACTCCTGTTTATGACTTTCTGAAGTTTCTGTTGGATCAGAAAGACAGTAAATACCAAACCAATTAACCAGACAGGATTGGAATGATAAAGGAATAAAAAAGCAAATATTTAACCAGATTTATTTCTCGAGCAATTAAACCTCTAGCACAAATTTTGTACATCATTATAAAAAAAAAAAGTACAGGATAAAAAACCATGCAAAACCACTCCTACTGAACATGTGTTGAAGCTTCTGTCAGATCCCTCATCTTTTATGAAAAACCCTAATAGCTTTCCTTTTCTTTTCCTTTTTTTTTAGTGGAATATCATATTATGCCTAGAAATGTACAGAGAATGGATATGAAAAGATGATGTCTTTCATCAAAGAAGGTGCTCTTCCATCCATCAGACTAACTAGCCATCCATTCCATAAGCTGTGAGCCTCAGCGCTGACTGTGTATTACTCTAAAAAGCCTCCAGCAGCTGAGGTAAATGATTCTGGTTATAATCCAAGGCACTTATGTGAATCAGAGGATCCAGATTTTGATAGGTTTGTAATGGACTTTTCCTCTTCATTAACTGACTTATAGGTCCTGGATTTTATGCTTTGTGGCTTTAAATTGAATAATACATCTCAGATGTTAAAGTAACATTCATATTTTTAAAATCAATGTTAGTAAAATTTTATGTACACTGTTGTATTTGTTGATAGCTGCTGCTCGCAAATAAAGCAGCAATTTATTGGCCCTGTGCTCTTCTTTTTTTCTCTCCACTATCACAAGCGCAAAGGCACGCCATAAAAAACTTTAATTAAAATTTTAATTAACAGCAGTAATCAATAGGGTGTAACATAACATCTCACATATTTTCAGTGACACAACAGGAAAATGCTATGAAACAAACACAGAGGGATAAGGGACGATGATTTTATGGACTAATAAGCAAATACATTCTGGCTCTTTTCATTCCGTCTCACTTAAAAGAAACGTGTATAAAGAGAAGAGAACTTCTACGGCTAAAGACGACTTAAAGACCTGTGGTCACGGTTTTTATTTTGTTCAGCAAAACAGGGATTTTCATGGCTTTTTCTACATTCGAAATTAAATGTGTAAAACAGCAACCATATTACCTTTTTTTCCAAATATGATGTATACACAGTTGACATAATTACACCAATAACATGATGTTTACCCTTAAAAAGCCCTTAAGAGTTAAGTGCAAGAACACAATACTTTCTTTCTTTTAAGCACTAAAACACTGCAGTCTGTAATACACTAAAGATTGTTTATGACCTTTCTGACTCGTTCTCTGACTGAAGCTGGACACAGAATGGAAAATAAACATTATTTCTCTGTGTTTTATCTGACGTTTGACTTTGAAGGCAAAGATTTAAAGACGCTTCTCGGGCTAACTGGGCACGATTTGCCAGCTGTAAATTATCTGAAGGTTGTTGTTATATGGAAGGCACATGAAATACTATGCTTTGGGAATGTGTGTGTGTGTGTGTGTTTGTGTGTGTGTTAATTTTCAGTGTTCAAGTTTCATTTTTAACAATTTAACCCAAAAAAGACAGACTAAAACTGGACTTATAAATAAATGTGTGTGTGTTTGTGTATGTGTCTGTGTGTGTCTGTTCAAGTGTGTGTATGTGTGTTAACTTTCAGTGTTCAAGTTTTTTCAGTGCACAAGTCCTGTGTGCACAAGTGTGTGTGTGTGTGTGTGTGTGTGTGTGTGTGTGTGTGTGTGTGTGTGTGTGTTCTGGAGTGTGTGTCAGAGTTTGTGTGTGTTTGTGTATGCATGTTTATGTGTGTGTATGTGTGTGTGTGTGTGCGTGTTTGTATGTGTGGGTGTGTGTGTGTGTGTCCGTGTGCTCGAGAGTGTGTGTGTGTGCCTGTGTGTTTAAGAGTGTGTGTGTTTGTATGTGTCTGCGTGTGTGTGCTCAAGTGTGTGCATGTGCCTGTGTGTTTGATTGTGTGTGTGTGTGTGTGTGCGTTCCTGTATGTTTGAGTGTGTGTTTGTGTGTGTGTGCCTGTGTGTTTGAGTGTGTGTGTGTGTGTGGGATGTGGTAGCTCAGTGGTTAAGGTGTTGGGCTACTGATCGGAATGTCATGGGTTTGAACCCCAGGTCCACCAAGCTGCCACTGCTGGGCCCCTGAGCAAGGCCCTTAACCCTCAGTTGCTCAGTTGTAAGTCACCCTGGATAAGGGTGTCTGCTAAATGCCGTAAATGTGTGTTTGTGTGTTAATTTTCAGTGTTCAAGTTTCATTTTTACCAATTTAACCCAAAAAAGGACATTGTGTGTGCATGTGTGTTTCAGTGTGTGTTCCTGTGTGTTTGAGTGAGTGTGTGTGTATGTGTGTGTGTTTGAGTGAGTGTGTGTGTGTGCATGTTCCGCTTGATGGACTAGCATGCCATTCAGAATGTATTTCCACCTCACACTTAGTATTCCCAGGACAAGCTCTGGATCCACAGTGATGTTCATGAAATATGAACGAATGAAATATTTGCATCATTAAATTGCACTGAGTGACCCATCTAATCCCAGGTCTGTGAGCTGTGTGTGTGAGTTTACTGAGCGGTCTTTGGCACACACACACACACACACACACACACACACACACACGCACAAACACACTCTATGCCTTTTCTTTGAAGTACTTTGCCACTGATGAGATACAACGGTTAAAAATTAGACCAAATTAAAATGTTCTTTTAACATAATCTACTCCAATAGCAACCTAAAACCTTTTTCAAGTAAGAAACAAAGATAATAGAGACACATTTATTTTAAACTTTTTGCACTATAGATAGTTAAAATCAGACAGATGATGTGTTACCCAAGCAGTGTGCCTCAATGTCGCATGCTCAACATATTTATAGTCTTACATCATGGCACTGCTAAACTCTTAATTCTGACTGATTAGTTCATTTTCTATAACAGAAGCTCTAAGACAAATCACAGGTTTATATCAGTGTGCTCGTTCTAATGCTGAGTTCACACATACAGCCATTTGATTGCTGCAAGTCTCCATGTTCTGGAGGGAGATTTGGCAACTGTGTATAAAAATCAGCAGTGTATACTGTATATGCATCTTATATATGCATAATCACTCACATTGGTCATTGCTCACATTGGTCATAAAGTTAAAATTTGTCATGCCCTGGACTTGCCACATCTAGTCACTAATGCTGGCAGTCTCTCATGTGTAGAGTATACTGAATATTCAATTCAATTCATTTCAATTTTGTTTGTATGGCTTTTTTTTTTACAGCAGACATTTTCACTGGGAAGATTTATAGAAATTAAAAAAACTCAGAATAAAATTTATTTGTATATTTATCTCTAATGAGCAAGCCAGAGATGGCAGTTTTCTCCCATAAAAGGGAGAAACCTGGAGAGGAACCAGACTCAAAAGGAAACCCGTCCTCATCTGGGTGACACCAGAGTGAGATTCTATAATAAATCTTCTCCTTTCTACTACTGTATATAGTCAAGAGGAAAAGTGGAACATTTGAGCAACTTATAAATATGCGTATGAGCATCATCATCATTTTTAAATTTATTATAGATTTAACATCAATTTTGCATCAGATAGACATCAGATGGTAGATAGATAGATCAGCAGATGATCTCAGCCTAATAACAAATAAAAATATTTACATATACAAATTACAAATTAACAAACAAAGAAATGATGTATTATATAATATATGTACTATATAATCATTAGAATCCTCCACAACATTAAATATAGCTATAACAGATGGTGTTCATTAATAAATAAAAAAGGAACTGTTGCAAATTTGTGGTGTGGAATAATTGTTACTGAAAAGTGCTAAACAGGGCGATGCAACTGTGCTAACATTTGCTCAAAACTATTCAGACCAAATATTCGTCCGAAGCTACGCAAACATTTGTCCATCCAATCGAGCTGTTTACAAGAAAAATTCACACTGACGTTCGAGTGCAATGATGAGAGGGGTGCGAGGGAAACTATTTGTCACAGTAGGGCTAGTCGGGGGTGTCGGGAGCATGGCCTTTTTATCACTGTCTGGCCTTGAAGTACAACACACATACGTCGTCACACAGAGGCAACACAGCTGCGTTCATAGCCCCTACGCTATGTACACTCTCACCTAGAACACAGCCCTAATCCAAACACCTCACCGAGACCTCAGTGACTTCACCCACATTCACACATTATACACAGCACTGACACTAACACTGTACCACCAAAGAGGCTGGAAACTACTTGTAAAACACAGATTATTGGGTATTTGTCTGCTAGTGTGTCACTAAGATTCACTAACAATTACAGACATGGCTCTGGTCATGTGTCCAATTCGACCACTCACTTAAATATGTTAAAATCAAACATTATATAAGTATTCTATATCCATATCCACATCTGTCATAAGTCATTGGATTGTTTTCATATGCTGCATTTTTTTTTTAACATATGTTATTTTTTTCCTTTGATCTGTACAGCTAATTATTTCATTTTATTTATTTTTATCTTATTTTATTTTATTTTGTTAAATCCTGTTTTTCTTTTTTTATATTTTATTATATTTATTTTATTTTATTGTACTTTTAAATCTTGCTTTTCTTTTAATATTTTACTTTATTTTCCTTTTTTTATTTTATTTTATTGTACTTTTAAATCTTAAAAGGCATCTCAGGTTGTCTCTAAAGAATACATCTTATACAAATAAGGACATTTATCAACTTTAGTGTTGCCTCATGCAATTCCTTCATACAATTCCTCTACCACATTACTGTTGTTCCATTCTTAACCAACAACATGCCAGATTACAGCTGTCATTGTTTAGTTATCTACTTACATAACCCTCAACTAAATGAATAAATCCAGTATATTTCTCTGCATATTCCTGTAATTTGTAATGAAACATCCTCAAGTTAAATTACGGTCACAGTTATAGTTTAGGTTTAGGAATTAAAGACCAGTGGCATTTTCTTAAAACGTGCATCTAATAAAGAAAATAAATTATAAAAAAAAACAAAGAAAAGAATGTCAGTAAAAAAATATATTATTAAGCACCATATTAGGATATTAGCACCATAAGGATATTGTGGTGCTTTTTTGCACCACAATATCCTTATGGTGCTAATATCCTTAAGTTTTGTTTCAAAACTTGACTCTCTGTTTAACAATAGGTGCACAAATTAAATACAACCATTGGCACTTAGCTTAAATAGATTTTCAGCTTGTTTGATAACTTTTTTAAGTAATCAAACAAGCTGAAAATCTATTTAAGCTAAGTGCCAATGGTTGTATTTAATTTGTGCACCTATTGTTAAACAGAGAGTCAAGTTTTGAAACACACACACACACACACACACACACACACACACACACACCTATAATTTGCCAGTTGCCAGCACACCATCATAGGATGCTAGGATTACTTTCATAATTAACACGGATCCTCCTTATTGAATGTAGAAAGACACACTAATAAAGAATACCAATAATTTAATCTAAACCTGTATTGTGTTTTCTCTTCAGATCCCACTATAATACTAGCAGGTGCTCTAGGTGTCTTGGGCCCCAGGGCTCTGCTTCTTTAACCAGAGGAGTAATATTAACATTTAAAACCAGTGCTCTACAAAATTATATTCTGAGTTTAAATGTTTGCCTCTTTGTGTTAATTAACACAATTAACACATTAACAATTAACACATTAATTAATAAACATTTACTAACATGTACCTCAGGTGGTCATTATTCATGCATCTTCAAGACTCATGTCGTAGCTAAAGTTAACTTGTAATGATCAGTACGTGCCTTAACTCATCATTAGTTCATATTTAAGAAGGTTTAATGTAGGTATTAAAGCAGGATTTAATTACGGGGGCAGTGATTACGGGGGCCTTTGAACTGTGTGTGCAGCACAGTTCCAGTGTTGTGTGGTTTGTGATGTGTGTATGTGTTTAGGCTGGTGTGTATCTGTTTGTGTGAAAGGGGTCTGAACACAGCATGTCTCACTAACTGTTTCCATAACCTTGGGACTGACTGAAGTCTACCTGGCAGAGAGTGAAGCCCAGCCTGCAGGCTGTGATTGAAAATTGCTTTATTGCTTTATATGCGATTCCCCATTCAGTTGCCAATCCCATTTATTTATGGTGTGGAGGCGCCCTGGTACACCTGCTTAGAGCTGGTGGAGATTACTTTTGGAAAAAAAGAGAGACACAGCCAATCTCTAGGGGCCATTAACCTGACAGGCTCTCTCTCTTTCTTTCTCTCTTTGGCTTTTTTCTTATTCCCCTCTCTCCATCTCTCTGCCCCGACCCTGTCTTTCTCTCTTCTTCTCACTTCTATCCTTTTACTTTCTCTTCTTCCGTAACGCCCCTGCTCTGTTCTTTAAGGGCCTCAGATGCCGATCTCCAGCAGTTGAGAGTGCACTGTACTAATATTAACTCAGCCAAAGAGCAAGGCTGAAGAGTGGGTCATCTAGATGTGACATTCTTCATCATCAAACCTGATGGTCTGTCTCAAGGTGTACTCTAAGTGGTAGGACATGAGCCCATGACGAATAGGTGGTGGAGGGCATTATGGAGGATATCATGAGTTTTGCAGTGAGGATTGCAGATGTAGAGAAACATAAAGGAGCTGTATTTAGTAAATGAGTAAATGGAGAGAGAGAGAGAGAGAGAGAGAGAGAGAGAGAGAGAGAGAGAGAGCAGGAGAGAGAGAGAGATAGAGAGAGAGAGTTCTTAGTTACTATTCTAAAGAACCCGCTGATCCATGATTATGTGTCAATTTCTTTTGCAACCAAAAAGAAACAGAAAAATAATTTTCCACCAAAGAATGTTAGCAAATATAGTGGATATTTTATTTTATATTTTTAATTCTTTATGACACCTACAAAACATACTGTACCAATCATGCAAATCAACAATAGTTCTTATATCACATCAATCTAAAACGTCTCTTTATCTTTTATCTTTGAATTAAAGCATCTGTTTGTGTAATTCATTTTTTTATTTTTATTTTTTTCATTTATTTTTCTCTAAGAGTTCTTTGTAAAGCTTACAAAGTCTCCTTTCTTAGTCTCCTAAAAAGGTTCTTCTTAGAAGCGAGGTTCCGTGTAGAACATATAATGCAACCCCCAGAACCATAACTGAAGAACCTCTGTGTCAGGGATCAGCCCAGACTTTTGGCCATGTGCTATTGTTATTGTTGTTGTCACGTGTCTGCCCCGCCTTCGTTCACTCCTCCCTGTCTCCACACCTGTTCCTAATTGTATCACATTGTCTTGGGTATTTAAGTGAGCCGCATTGCCGATGGCAGGGCGGAATCATTAGTTACGTTAGTCGTTGTTAAGTGTCGTCATTTCTATTGCTTCAGTTATCGTCCTTTTTCTGTGTTGTCTTTATTATTTATTAAACCACATTCATTTGAAGCTATCCTGCTTACGGGTCTGTCTCCTTCCTACCCAGGATGTGACACTCTGATTCTTGATGAAGAATAAAAACAGAAACTTTTCTAAGAAGGCTAATTGAAAAAAGTTATAAAAATAAACAAATAAAAAAAAAAATTATAATAAATAAATAAATAAATAAATAAATAATAATAATAATATATCCTTGTTATTACATTAAATAAATATATTATTTTAAATAAATTAAAGCTTATTAATATTTTTTCAGATTAATCGTTAAAGTAGGACATGCACACGTTTTTACACATCAACTTCAAGTTTAAAACCTGAAATGTCCCTCAAGAATCACATTTTTTATATTTACTTCCTTGTAAATTTACTTTGGTTTACTTTCTTGTATATTTAAGTTTTCTTCTTTTCTTCTAT
The DNA here is from genome assembly GCF_030014155.1 of Tachysurus vachellii. Classification (NCBI taxonomy): domain Eukaryota; kingdom Metazoa; phylum Chordata; class Actinopteri; order Siluriformes; family Bagridae; genus Tachysurus; species Tachysurus vachellii. The sequence goes on from NC_083463.1 coordinate 9,006,468, forward strand.
GAAGTTCTGGTTATTTTACTCCACCCTACACCTCAGAGATGTTTTCCACTTTCTGACCTCCACTGCTGCTCTGCATCACATTATCAGTCAGCACAACCTCATTCTTACAGGAGCACATTGAAGATTCTCTCCTCCTGATGCTCATCTTTTCTCTTCCACTCTGAAAAAGACAGAGAGCAGCATTTAACATTCTCTAGCTCTAAATGACGATGTCTGGTTGTGTGGAATACAACCCCCCCAACCCCCCACCACCACACACACACACACACTCATTTTCCATTCTTTAATCGAATCCCTCCAACCCTACGCTCATCCACTTCACCTCCATCCCTCCTTCTGTGCCTCTGTTCTTTTCTACCACACACACACGCACGCACGCACACACACACACACACACACAACTTACTGTTGTCTAGAGAATATCCAGCTCTCATACATATTTGTTTCCCTTCTCGAGATTCACAATGGGTGTTCTCTAATAACAAATCATTTCTTTTTGTCTAACTTTAATCTGGCCTTGTCTGACAAGCACCATCCTTTTCGGTGAAGGGTAAGACCACTTAGAGAAAGGCCAATAAGCCGCAACACAGAACGCGCTGACGGTGGTGATTTGTCAGGTGCCCCGCTACAGTGCTGGTCACCTCAATGGATTTATCTCAAGGTAAATGGAGACACTGCAGAACGAGGACCAGGACCCTTTGATTAAGCCCCCCTTTTTGTTGTCCTGATAAATGTTGCTTGTGTTTATCTATTTGAAATGCCACTAAATCTGCGAGTCCGAATGGAGAAAAAGAAGACTTTCCACAAAAAGAAAACCCAAATGATTTATGCCTAGCTATGCAGAGCAAAATAGGGAAAAGAGACCTGGTGATCAAGGGCTATTTTAAAGCTCACAAGGTCAACGTGAGCAGCAGAAGTGATGAAGATGAAAAGACATGAGGGGGAAATTTCATTCATTTCTTTCACTGCATTTGACCAGGTGCTGACAAGGAACAGAAGAATAAAAAAAGGTAAGGCAGATAAGATAAAAACATGGCATCAAGGAAAGGAAAAAAAATTCCCCTGGGTGAAGAACACTGATGATGAAGAAGAGAAAATGAGAGCAGAACCCAAACCAAAGCAACCTCCATTTTCTCCATCTCACCTTCTCTGCATCCATTTTATTGCCCTCTTTTCATCTCTCCACCTGCTCCTCTACATTCTCTCCATCTGCTCTCACCCTAAGGCTCATCACTCCATCTTGTCTCTCCTGCCTTTTATCTTTTTATTTGAAATACAGAAACATATGCATACTATTTATTTATTTATTTATTTATTTATTTGTGTTTTTTTTCTTTGTTTTTTCCTTTAAACCTCACAGAAGGTTTGTACAGCTTTATTTTAAGTTCTCAAGACAGCTCAGTTTTTGATTCCTATATTTCTGCTCTCTCATCACCTGGTATCAGACTTTTCTGTATTAAGATGGTTATAATTCTTGTCCAAGCAGCACTGCTCTGGACTAAAAATAACTCTCCACTCATCAATTTGCTTTCAGATTGTACTGTACCATCGCTTAACCGAATGTATTTCTAACAAACAGCCCACATAAGTCGACTGGCTGTCCTGTCCTAGCATGACAGTTTACATTCCAGCTAATTTGTCTCAGAACAGTCAATAAAGCCAAAGCGCAACTAAGTAAATGGGCATAAATAGTCATCACTTAGGCTCAACTAAGGACGATGACAAGCCGAGAGCCGCATTTCTTCATCCTCTGCTGTCAAACATATAAATGATGAAGAAGCCAGGATGACAAATAATTGCAGCAGTAAGACGTTTCATGTATTTGCTTTCACAAATGTTTCTTTATTATTATAACAAATCATTAAAAATCTTAGTTATAAAATATTAACACTCAGTTCATTTAAAATGTTAATATATTAAATCAGGTTCAGAGAAGTAATTTGGGTAACACTTTACGATAAGAGTACATGAATAATCCTGCACAAGTATCTGAATTAATACTTACTTAATAAGGAACTAATGACGAATTATGGCATGTTTTAATTCCGAGCTAACCTTCATGATTCCTGTGCAAATAACAACCGCTTTAAGTACATGCTAGTTAATTAGTTGATGTTGAAACTAAATCAAACAGGCACTACATTTAAAATAATCTAATAGAGAACTGGCTTTATTTGTTAAAAGATAATAGCTTCTGCTAAATGAATAAATGTTATTGTATTCATTTCACCTCTGTGAGTAAAGGAGCAGAGCCCTGGGGCCCGAGCTACCCAGAGCATGGACAAGTACTACAGTGGGATTTGATACAAATTGAATGTAAAATGATGCAAAATGGGTTGAGATGAAATTAATGGTGTTAATTGTTAATAAACGTCTTTCTACGTTCACTAAGAAGGATCGGTGTAGGGTTATTTCTGTACTGTAATAGTAAAATGTTACTGTATTTTGTAATGGAAGTCTGAGTTGTTGTTTTATTCTGGTTTTGTTTTAAAAGTCCTTGTCATCATGTCCTTGCCATTCGACTGCCTGCTACTAGTTGCACCTTTGTTTAATTCCCAGCTAAAGAGAGTTGTGCAGTGGTGCTTTAGTGTTTTAAACAATCCAGATATCTCACCTCCTCATCTGTTCACTCTGCTCAAACTCTGTCGAAGCCATTGCGCTTGTCATCTCCTACAGTACATCTCTAGATCTTTTAGCCCAACAGGACTGCTTTCACTCCACTTTTAATGGATTTCTCATTACTTTGGCATTGAACATCACTAAAAACAGTGGGAGAAAAAAAAATTAACCCTAACTCTAGCTCTTTTTTTGGGTGCTAACAGTGAAACCTAACCATTATCTCTTATCTTTAAAAAACAGCATCAGCCAACAGTTTAGAAAAAAACTGTTCATGTACATTACAGATATTTCAATAAAAACCAATCTAAGGGGTTTCTTTAGTATTTTGCATATCCTTTTCATAATATAATACAAATAATATCTCATAACCTGTAGGTGAACTTTTCTTAAATGGTTAGAAATCAAGGTTAAATCTGTCGTGAATAAAGAGTAAAATAAATTTAAGTCTTAGTTTGTTTTTTTCACTGATTAACTAACAGATGGTCTAAACCGCACTTAAGTATGCATTAGCTGAATAATGTTTTTAGATTCTTGCCATCTAAGTAGTCAAACATACTTGCCTTACATGGCTGATAAACCCTTACATTTAGCCAGAAGTATGGCTTTTTAATAACCACTCTGTATTTTGTTCACTCTATGTATCAATTTAGCATAAATCAGTTAAACTAAAGCTCTTCCAGTGATTCAATTTCTTCCCAAGTCATTTAGGGGAAATTTTTATAGTGTTCTGCATACCGTAATACAGTCACAATGCCTGTGTGTTGTATTGCCAACTCACAAACAAAACCCCTTTTACTTTGCAGAAGATGAAGTATTATTTATATACTACAATACATAACCCCACTTAAGGTCATCATTCTTCACAAGAGAAGTTTCCCCACCAAAACTGATTGAGTTAGAGATAAAATTTGGCCTGTATGCTATTCATTTATGTATTTATTTTGATCATCACCTTGATCATCCTTTTTCATTTCTAGCCAAAAAAGCTGAAGGTTAATCAAGCCCATAACATAGCAGCCCCCCGCCTCACTTCCTCCACTTAATCTAAACCTAACTTCGCTCCTCCATTGTTTCCTTGGCCCTAACCAAAGCTAAAGGTAACCCCAGCAGCAGAAGATCTGAAAGATTATACATCAGGAAAATACCACTGGGGCATATATCACTGCCAGCCAGACACACCCACTGAAATGAATTGGGTCAAATGGAAGCAGTGTACAAGGGCTGGGCCCACTGACAATTACTAATGTGGTGGCTATCATGGGTAATAGGACTGTACAAATGGCGAGAGGTTTGTAAACTTTACCCGCTTCTCCAGGTCCAGGGTGTCTGGAACTACAAATGCTGACTAAATCAACATGTGCCTCCACGTATGGACGTCAGGTAGCAGGTCCACAGTGACTGAGCACAGGGAAATGGAGCAGGGCGGATGAACTTAGAGAGGAGGGAGGAACAGAGGAAAGACAAATAACTGCTTTACAGTCAGTGAGAGTTTAGATTTTTAACAAGAACAAAAGAAGGACGGAGAGAGCGTCTCTAACCCGCTGTTCATGTGTTGTGTTTAGATTATTAGATTAGATTATCATTTTTTATAATTTATTTCTTCTCTTTAACTCCAATTGTAACGACACCATGTTTGGATACCACAATCAAATTTATACATTTTCAGAAATAAAACTAAAAAAACTAACACACTAACTAAAAAGTAATTCATTGTTTTGAGTACTTCCTAGTTGAAACAAAGGTTATTTTCAAGTTGAGTTTACTCACAATTTTAAGGCTGCAGATGAACATTTTGTTTTTAAGTTTAACCATCTTTAAATGTTTTAAAATTATCTAGAAACCTCTTAATGTGAAAAAGTCATAAGCCACATAGTGTTTAAAATCATGTTATACCAGATTAACAACAACAATTATAGTACAAACTGCGGGTCCAAGCACATGGTCATGTAGCACCACCAGTGGCCATTTTTTTTACAAGTACTACAGAACATATAGTTAACATACTGTATACATATGTATACTGTAGGTATTCTATACATAACATAAATAGTTTAGCATAGTGTTCAATTTCACAATGATAGCTCAGTGCTAACCTCCTAAAATGCCTGCTAAAGCCTATCTGGTCTCTGCTTACTATGTTTTTCTAATAATTGCCATGCCATCATTAGAAATCCCCTTTCAGATTAGGACAAAGATTAGCACAGTAGACTAAATTTCAGCTTGATCAGATTTTGCAGCTGTTGAGAAACAATCCTTTAGGTGTTATAGTGCCCCATATTGATGAACATATCCTCCGAATCCTGCTTATGGCTTTCAGCTTTCATACAAATCTCTAAAACCAATCATGGGTTATGTATGCATAAGCATGAGTTCAAACCAAACTGTGGAAGTCATACTGAATGTATAGTAATGTGTTTTAACAATTTTAAAGAAATACGAAAAAAGATCAATATGGTCATTCTGGAAGGACTTAAGGACTAAAATAAATATTTTGGCAGTCCTGAAATCTCTTGGTCTCAACCTTCCATTGAAATGTTACCACAACCCTGCTCAAACCTGATTGGTCACATGTTGATTCATTTTTCATTTATGGCATTTGGCAGACACCTTTATCCAGAGCGACTTACATTTATCTCATTTATACAGCTGAGCAATTGACGGATAAGAGCCTTGCTCAGGGGCCGCAGAGTGGCAGCTTAGTGGCCTAGGGATTCGAACTGACAACCTTCCAATCAGTAGTCCAACACCTTAACCACTGAGCTACCACAGTCCCATTTTATGCAGCTCCTGTTCACATTAACATACTTTTTACATTTATAGCACCGTTACATTTGTGTAGTAAATGGACTTGCTTGAGAACCCACCAGTAGCAGTTTGGTGATCTGAAGATTGGAACTCACACCTGATAGCCCAACATGTTAAACACTAAACTACCCCTTCACCACTTTCTTTTTCTGTGGAGAGTGCACCATTTAAACAGCTTAAACTGTAATATTTGATATTGTGAGGTTTTATGTAAAGAGACTACGTTTCTGCAAAGGCATCTATTTAGTTTATCTTTTAAAGATGTTTCCAGTGCCAATGCTATACATATGTGAAGCTGTAACTTGATGATTTCTGCCACAGGTAAATCTTGATGGACAAAATTCTTAGCAATTTCTTGGGAAATTGACAAGATGCATTTATTTGTCTTATTACAGTAACTTCATGCATAAGAAAAAAAGGAAAAACATCTTTCACCGATGTTCCAGTGTTAGACGTTACTAAAAATATAATAATGTACATAAGTAGTGGTTTAATGCACATCACAGCGCATGTCAATAAGTAATGTTTTTTATATAGCAGCATGTCCCATTATTGATTATTTTCCTATAACAGCACAAACCCTCATCGTATTTTAGTGTTTACTTACTAAAAAGATATGTTTAGCCAAACCTGATTCCTTCCCTGGCACCACCTGAACATGTCCCTGTTTGTAACATAACTGTTAGTCTTCTCTCCCGTGACACAATCCTGCTAAAGGACACAAACATGCTGTGCTTGTCTTAGGACGCTCTCTTTCGCCCCCCTTTATCTCATCCTCAGCTCTGTGTGTGTAGTTGCCGTCCTCGGGGTTAGCGTGGGTTAGTGCTGCCTCGCACCTGTGTGAGGCGGTTTACACTCCAGCCTCAGCATTGTACAATAGGCTAGCTGTGTCAGAGGGCCTGTGCACCTGGACGAGTTCCTGCCTCAGCTCTCAGCTATGTGCCAGTGTGGTGTGAGCTGAACTGCAGCTCGGCTCACAAAACACACACACACACACACACACACACACACCTCTGATGCCCTGAAATGCTCAGAAGTGGGCGCCACATGAGTACTATTAAAAAAGCTTAGAGGTGAAACTCATACCCCTTTAAACATATACAGTATACAAAGTAAAGGACACCCCCCCTACCACCACCACCACCCAGACACACACACACACACACACAAACACAGGTCTCATGCTAGCCCAGTAGTGGCTATTATGACACATTATTAATTGCCACCATTATCCACAGCAGCTTGGCTGGGAGCTCAGCTGCTCTCTGTAGGCATGAAGGAAAGACCTGCAGCTCCTAAATCCGAGAGAAAGCGAGAGAAGAAAAAGGATCATGTGCCATGAGGCTACAGATGCAACACTCTGCCCAAAAGGGATTGTAAAGTGGTGAATAATTGATCAGAAAACATTTTTCTTGGTCCTTTCCACTGAGCCACAAATCCTTCCTGAGCTTCCCAGGGGAAGAACCACATAGTCTATTCCTGTGTCTCTAGGCTGAAAGACTGACTAAAAGGACTTGAGTGATTGTGTTAGACCCGAGTGTTGAGTCGTCATGTACAAATAACAAGAACAAACACTTATCCGTACAAAGAATTAAAGTTAGAGAAAGAGAGACCGGAGAGATGTATGTGTGTGATTGTGTGTATGTGTGTATTAACAAAAAAACAAAGCATTTGACACACACTTAAGATTACTATAGTCATTTAGATGTTATCTTCATAATAATGTAAATCCATCACCACACTAATATCACAATACATATACAGGTAAATGTAAGACATTTACATACATCTCTGCCTGCTTGGATTAGTTTAACTACACATTACCCTGATCATTTCCCATTAAATATGATTCAGAATATGTTGCCATAACATAAGTGATGATAGGAACATTTACGCCCTTATCCACAGCGACGTACAAAAGCTTCACGGATGTTCCTTACATCACATCACAAACAGCTTGATACAACTTTAACGCAGTAAACAGAATCAATATTTGACAACCCTTTGCCTTTAAAGACGCATCACAAGCCTCTGGCACACTACATAAAGCAGCTAAGTTTTTTCTAAGCATCTTTGAGAGCCTTATACAGTTCTTCTGGAGACTTTGACTGGTAATTATGTTTATCTGTCTGACTAGCAGTCTGTTATGTAATATGCTACTTTCTACACAAACAGACATATTTTCTGTACAATTTAAATGCATGTATTTTTCTGTTAATTCTGCATTTACTGATAAATTACCCTGTGGGACAAGGTGTCTTAGTGGTTAACACATATGCCTTGGTTTGGGGAATTGATTCTCACCTTACATGTGCTTATGGGATTTCCTCTGGTTTTCTACCCGAGTCTAAAGACATGCATCGAAGGCTGATCGTCATCACTTAATATGTCCCTAATCTTTAATGCATATATGAGTGTGAGTTTGTGAGTGTGATTATGCCCTGTAATGGCCTGACACCCAGTCCAGGGTGTCCCCAACCTTCTAGATTCCAGATTCTCTGCACCTCTGGCTAGGAACAGGATGTGCTGTTATAGGACAATAATCAACAACAGACCACATGACACCATCCTCAGAGCACATGACACCATCCTGTCAATGACATCCAATAATAGCATGCTGTGTCAGGACATTTCTATTGGTGTGTTTTTTCCATGCATCCCTCACTTCAAAGACAGACAAAAGTGTAGATGAGAGAAAGAAAGAGATAGATAGAGAGAAAGAGAGAGAGAGAGAGAGAGAGAGAGAGAGAGAGAGAGAGAGAGGAGGGGAGGGTGAGTAGGAGGAAAGGAGGGAAAAAATTGATTACAGCACACGTCGTGGAATCCAATTGTCAACAGCATCCTTCACAAAACTCCCCCAACCCATTCATCTGAAACTGATAAAAAAAAAAAAAAAAGAAAAAAGAAAAAGAAAAAACAGTTACGTGAACTGTCACACCAAGCTCTACTGTTAATCTAAGGTAATTAGTGTCAGACTGATTCCCAATACATCATGGGTGGGATGGCAGACTCTGCACTGCTCCACCAGCAATCTGTTTCTACTCACTTGTGAGGCTGTGTGTGTTTTTGTAGTCACACATATAAACTGTTCTTCTAAGCTGGTTTTCTACAGAGCATTCAGAACCAAGACCTGGCCCAAGGTAGTAACCAACTAAGTTAAACTAAAACATTTGGTTATGCAACAACTGGGCTAGTTACCACGGCAACAATAAATGCAACTTTTATTGAAAGTTTTTATACGAAAGACATTTGCAATTATTTTTGTCATTTTATTCTAAACTTAATAAGTAAGGCAAAGTGGTTGTTTGTTGTTATCATTATAATAGTTTAAAAAAAAAAAAATATATATATATATATATATATATATATATATATATATATATATATATATATATATATATATATATATATATGAAAAGTGGCTTCTTGTTATTATAAAAAGTTATAAAATCTGTACATTTTATCCATTTACAGTTACGTTTAATTTTGTAGAAGATCCAGGAAACAAACTTTACCTCTGTTACAAAATGCGGATGCTAAACTCGCTAAATAATTGCCAGTTAATTTTATTATGTGATACGCTCCAAAATACAACTTCTTGTGAATTAGTTGCTGTTATAAATGATAATATATCAGAATGAGAGCATTAAATACCTATAAAATATATAAATATTAATTTCGTATTAATGTCATTCATTTCATATTAATGTAATTGATTAATTAATTACATAATTTTGTTAATTCTGTATTTCATATTAATTACATATTAAATATATACATATGACATTTAAAATTATTAACAAAAAATAAAAACCACTTAGAAAAACTTCCATATTGAAAGTAACTTATTCTTTTCTCACAAAAAACACAGAATGATCAGAAAGACGAAAGTGTTTGTATTTGTTCCTGGTTTTGTGACATAGACATAATCTAACTTCAGAGAAAATAGAAGTTTGTATGAGGCTGAAGAAAGTATAATCGCACAGTGCTGCTTATTATGGATCAAACAACGAACGAGCAACAAAGCTACATCATCATTTACAGCCGTATAGCCAATATTGTTAGCAGTATATACCATTATTTCCTGTTAATCTCAAACAGATATCAAAAATCTACACATCTATGACCTTTAGTACTAGAACAGGATTAAGTGAATACAGGCCTATATTTACTACACAGACTTGCTCCGAGCAGTTCTAACATCTGTTAAAACTTACACTTCCATGTTAGAGCATTGAACAGAAAGAAAATGTTGTTTGAACTTGATTTTCTTCTATTTTCAGATCCTGATACAGAGTATTAAGTGCCTAGCAGATGCTAGAAAAGTAAATATTAGCACACATTCTCTGAGACTCATTCACACATTCAGACACTCATGCTTTCAAAGAGTGTTGGGCTTTGAAGGGCCGCAATGGCATCTTTCAAGAAGTGTACAAACGCAAGAAGTGTTTGTTTTTTTCTGGGATGAATAGAGGTCTGTGAGGAATTTTTAACACATATTCTTGCCAACCAACACTGACACTAACAATCCTGCACTAATAACTGGATTAACACTTACTTCTAAATGAACTAAAGCTGTGTTAAGGCATGTACTAATCACAATCTAATGAAGAGCTGACATAAGTCTTATGAGGTGTGAATAATGACCACCTTCAATACATGTTAATTAGCAAATGTATTTAATAACACGGAGCGGAAAACTAAATCAAACATGCTCTATAAGAAAGATTATGAACTAAACATGTAAAATTAAAAATTGTTCACGCTTGTGGGTGAAAGAGCAGAGCCCCAGACCCGAGCCATCCAGAGCATGTACTAACATTACTGTGGGATTTGAAGAGAAATGGGATGGGGAACATCCCACAACAGGTTGAGGAAAAATGCAAATGTTTATTATTAGTGTGTCTTTCTATGTTCAATAAGGAGGTTGAATGTAAAGTATCAAACTAATGTTTATGTATACAGGCCTAGTGGTTTAGCTGTTCGACTACTGTTTAAAAGGTTGTGAGTTTGAATCTCAGGGCCACCAAGCTGCCACTCAATAAATGAGATAAATGAAGTCACTCTGGATAATGGGTCTGCCAAACACCCTAAATGTAAAAGCATATGGCAAATTATCTAAACAATTGTAAATCTACTAATGTACACATTAATTACATTAATGTTTACATTGTTTACATAAACTCTTTATTAATTTGTGATTAGTACATGCCTTAACTCATCATTATTTTGTATTTAAGCAAATAATTCAGATTATTTAGTGCAGGATTATTCATGTACTGTTACTGTAAAGTGTTATCATCAGTTTTTATGAATGTACTGTATAATGAAGACCCTATAAATCCTTGCACTTCTGACGATTGTCCCTTGCAGAAAAGAAATAAGATCTACACAGAACACTGACATAAAATATGTATAAATAGTTTTCCATTGTTGTATAGTTGGAATAAGGGACCACATGAGCACTTGGTTCTCTCAAAAGTATTGTGTTTTTTATTTTTTGTGAGTATCAAATGTCAAAAATAAAAAATAGGCAGTCCCAAATTCATTTCCAATTACAAATTATGCAAGCTAGCTACAGTAACTATGAACTTAACATACAGTACCATATTCAACACCTCCTGTTAAACCTTTTGAGAATAGCAGTGCTGCTCATGTTGTCTTCACAGGCTAGCTGGCTAATGCTAACCAGGCAGTGGCAAAGCAGCCTAGGGGGAATTTTTGCCCAAAAGAAAGAAGAGTATGCTCTAAAGAAATAGGCTTTGTCCAGCAAGAATACCTAGAGAGAACGTTAACCATAATATCCAGTATATTGTTTGTTTCACAAACTTTCAAAGGTCCAGTAGATCGGAGAGAATATGCTCTCTAATGCTTTACTCTGTGCTGTGGCATTACTGGCTACACAAAAGCTAATCTATGGATTGTTAACAAGCTTGATTTCTTTAAATCTCATGTGATGAACCAGGTGCGAGGCAGAAAACCTCTTTATAGAAACACATTTGCAAACACTCAGAGTATGTGAGTTTTCTGGATCTATTTGTTCCCACAAAAAACTATAGCTCCTTAGATAAACCTTAGCTACACACACACACACACACACACACACACACACACACACACACACACGCATGCAGAAATAACTAAAGGTTAGCTCCCCATTTTGTCTCTGAGTCAGCTGCCCTGCCTTCCTCCAGTGCCCCGAGTCAGGAGTCCCGCCCTCTAATTTTAGCTCATTCTAATTATATTATGCTTTATTGCACAAACTGGGTAGTGTTTATGCAAAATACAGACACTTTTATTTAACACATAATTACATTTACATTTGTTTAACTGACATATAAACTGGCCACTAGGGTGGAACAAGCAAATTGTTTTTGCATTTTAATGCTTTCAGGATTATACACGAGTTGCTCAAAAATGAAATAAGATGAAGGTGAGCTAAAAGCCCAAATTAAAAAAACAATCTGTTCATAATAATGATTAAATCATTAAATGTACACATTTCTTTTGTTAGAACGCTATAGGAATGATTTAGAAAAGATATATTCTTATTTAAATTCAGTGAGCGTGTGATGAAAAAAAAATCCCATTGTGTGGCTTTAAATGAGCGTCAAATGCATGAAATTTTGTACAAGCAAGTTAATTACAGAGGACATCTTTTTGCACCTCATGTTCAATTCTTCTCACCTGCTCACCTGTTCTCAATCTACATATGAGAGTAGGACCTGTGCCACTGGCTAGCAAGAGTGAAGGTGAGGAACCAAAAAACGATGAAAGAGTGAAACACATAAGTGAAAAAGAAATAAGGTTAGATAGGAGAGAGGGACTCAGGTAAGGGTTGCTAGGTAACGGCTCCCACACTGACATTCAGACCCCGAGCCTATCTGTCTCTGCAGGCCTCCCTAGCAACGTGCGGCGAGACAACGTAGCCACGTGCAGCCGTGGGCATTTATCACTGCGCGCGTGTGTAATGAGCACTCAGCACTGGGGAAATTGGGCTGACCTCTGGGCCAAAGCTGTTAGCAGGGACTGGTGGGAAGGCCAGCAGGGTCATGGCATCCTTGTCCCACCCACTTAGTGGGCAGTTTGCACCGGAGCATTGGTTTATTGTCGGTCCAATATATTACCCACAATCCAATGTTTGCTGCTAGATTGCTAGGAGAAATGTTCTGACATAACTTATGGAAAAAAACAAGATTTAAAAACAAAAAGGTAATTAATTTGTTAGGATGATATGATAATGATTTACAAATATGCCTTGTTCAGAAAATGTACAATTCTCAAACACTGTACATAATATGATTTTTTTGGGGTTCTGATATTAAGTATTAGAAATATTTATCTAAAAGCTTATCTTGTATAGTAAATAGTACAAAATCTTCTCTAGATTTTCGCTTTAAGCTTTGACTGCACTGTTCATTGCAGAAACGTATGCACACACATACAGTACTCACACACTCAGTCACACCTAGAGGCATTTTTCACCATGTTTTTTTGAAGGTGGGAGGAAACCAGAGAAATCAGAGGCAGCCGACCATAGACACAGGGAGAACATGTAAAACTCCACAGATACAGTAACCAGAGCCTCAGATCAATCTGTGGATAAATAACATGCAGTTCTAAAAATACTCATGCATATAAAAGTTTATGACATGTCTGATAGAGATACGGAGTTATACACTGAAATGTAATCACAGTTGTCATGATGTTTGTCACGTTCAAGCTTACTCACAGGCTTACCCATAACTTTACATAGCATTATTAATTCAACTAAACCTTCAGCTGTTGTGACCCTTTGTATCCTCCCTCTCTCTCTCTCTCTCTCTCTCTCTCTCTCTCTCTCTCTCTCTTTCTGTCTGTCTGTCTGTTTCTGTCTCTCTCTCTCTTTCTCTCTGTCTCTTACTGAGCCGTAGCCAAAGAGCGAGAGACAATCAATAAGCAAGCAGATGGAGAATAGAAAAAGCGAGTGTAACAGTTATTTTCAGTCTGAGCTGGTCCCCTGAAAGTCATGAAACCAAAATTTGAACTTTAAAATTGATAAGGATTGATTTCACTGACAGCCGGATCATAACGTATGCCTCTTTAGAGACCTGGCTAAAGGGCTACAGATGCCAGCCATATAAAGCACTGAACACTAAATCAGGTCCAGGCTCCACAATTAGCTTTTTACTGTTTTAGGATATGGGAAATCTTTAGAGCTTCATCAGACTGTATTAGAGATCATTAGACCTGGGGGAATGTGGAAAAGATGAATGCAAAAGTAAACTTGTTTGGACAGATGGATTGGATGAAGTTCTTCACTTGCAAATCTTTTTCCGTATATATAAACATCTCTATGTTTATATAATGTAAATTTTTGCATTAACACAATCAATTCACAAACCAATCCTTAGCACATCAGGAAGCAATATTTGATGAGTTTGATGATAATGTTTGATGAATATTTTGCTCTATTTAAAGTCTATTAAACATATGAAGAAAAAAATGCAGTCAAGTAAAAATCTAGAAGTTGTGACTCTTTAATGTGAAAGCACCTACACTAGCATGCCTGAAAATACTATTTACTCACATGCATGACTCATAAATAGATTCATCTAATGTAAAGGAGTTAAATTTCTATTGATGCCTAGCTAATTTATATTATCTACTGGAATCGATGCTAGTCTTACCTGCTGTTAGCAAAGAAAATATGCGAACTTAGTATAGATATAGAGATATAGTTAAATACGAAAACCTTTTTGAATAATTTTATAACATCACACTGATAAAGTGATTTGATTTGGATCATGTCATCTTAAAGCAATTTGATAATGGTGTTGGCTTTGCACTGAGAGTTACTTAAAGATTTGTTTAAGCTGCAATGTGTGCAAAACCACTGCATGAGATTAATGCTGGCTTCACTTCGATATGATTCTACTTCCCATTTCTGAAGTGGTAATTATGAGTATGTCGTTTTAACATGCCCTGTTGTCGGAAAGAACACAAATGGACGACACCAGGTTTATTCATGCACGTTTTTTTCTTTTTTCTTTTACTTTTTTTGTTGTTGTTAATATAACACCTATTATTCAGTTAAGCTAGCTTGCTGATGACTATGGAATTTTGCAAGCGCTAACGATTAGCTGCAATCAGAAAATAAATAAAGCCTCTTGTTCAGTACAGAAATTGACCTACTGTATCCTCCACAATGTTGACACTTTAGGACTCCCATTCTTGGAAATTCAGGTATTCAAACTATTTTAGAGTTTCACTCTTATTTACAAAAATGCACACAAATGCAGCATAATTAACAGCGAGGAAACAAAATGCTAATACTTACCTGTTAGCATTACTAATGGCTAGTCATATATAACTCAGAGGCTGGTGCTGCAGTATACGCATTTAGTACACACACATATTAATTGATTGTTAAAAAAATATTAGTTGAGTATTATTATATTGCTTATTTATGGACCTCGATATCGTTTCACTTTGATAATGTGTTTGTGTTGTCTGTGTCTTAGCAATGACTCTGAAGGGTACAGAAATGAACTGAAATATCTTTAATGAGCAAAATATGCTAATGATGGTTGTTTTTTAATTACACAGTAACATGGCATGTGAGAGGAGATTATTCACAGACATCCGAAAAAGAATTAATGACACTTTAATTCCGTTGAGGAGAGGAGTTGAAAACATTATTGTGCAGACTGAACCAAAAGCTAATTCTTGTTAGGAGAAGTGATTAGTGAGTTTGAATGGGAAGTCTTTACCAGAGCTAACATTGGAAGTACACATTGAGCTGCATGCTGGAGAACAGATGGTGTGTCATAAATTCTAGCCCCCTTTTCTGACACCTATTAGCATTCAGCTAACAGCCGCAGCTTGCCAGCCATTTAGGTAATGTTTCTATTATAGCGCTTTGGAAAGAATGATGAAGTGTGTTTTGGGTCTTTTGAACAATTTAGGATATATTTGTGTAATCAGTTGAACGTGTGATTATTCAACATCACAAGACACTATTCTGTTTGATAATGGCATAGTCTGAGATTCATTCAAAAAACAACAAGGAGTAATAATGTAATATAATTTTAGGCTCATTTGAGTATAGATATATAATTATTTGATTAAGCAACAGTACAGTGTTCTAAACATAAAATGAATAATCAGATGTTTGTATGGAATTAACACATGATTATTTTATCATATGATTAATACATGTATTTATTTATTTTTTAATTGATTTTTTTTTACATTTAATTTAATTCTTTTTAATTATGATTTTTAATATTAATGTTTTTTTTATTCATTTATTTTCACTTGTTTTTTTTTTTCATGCAATTAATTCATTTTCATAAAAAAAAATTTTAAACATTTTTTTTTTAATGTAAATTTTTACCATGGTTATATTGATCACACACTAGCTACATGATGTCATATGCGTCTGCTATCTCAGAATATAATGCGAATATATCCATGATTTTCACATGATCACAAATTAATTACATTTCAAATGTATGCTGTTTTTCCACAATTTCTACTCTGCTGATATTGAATTTATAACTTAGGCTGCCGTACAGTGTATTATGTTACAGTAATTTTTTTGGCAAGTTTTTTATGGTTTGGTTCTAGAAGACAGCGGTTGGCCAAGAATCACTTGAAGCATACTTTATGAATGGCTGTGTACAATGTCATGTTAACCACTTTGTTCAATCTCAGAGAAATCCCTCAGGCACATGCCACATACACAAGGGAACAGAGCGTAGTGATCTTTTACATGCACCCACACACACACACACACACAGAGTGAGAGAGAGAGAGAGAGAGAGAGAGGGTCCTAACACCAATGCTTCCCAAAGCAGCTTAGATCCATTAGATGGTATAGCTTGTGTCATAGAGCTCATTCATCACCACAAACTTTTTCTCATATAGCCAGGGAACAAAGTTGACTGATGATTTTATTTTCTGCATCACCTTTTTCCCCCCTTCAACTACACTCTTGTATTTAAAAGAAGTGATTATTGTGTTTGACATTCTATATGAGGTCCCATTTATTTGGCTTTCCTTTTAATTAAAAAAATAAAAACCTATAGAATGCTTAAAAACAACACTTTTATGGCTAAAATGTCTCTGCCTTTTTAATAAAATTTTTTTTTAATTCCAAATAAAAATGTAAAAAATATACATTTTAAAATGTTTAATTTTTTTTATAAATTTCTAAAACCATTTAACATCTCCACAACCAGACTTGTCAAAGTATGTAATTCTTTATAAATAATCAAATGTTTAACAGGAAGTTCATTATACTGCCAAAGGTTTTAAAGAAGTAAAAAAAATGGGAAGAAAAAAACATTTTTTGTGATAGTCTTTTTTCTTTCATTATTTTCAGAACGCTGATGTTATACTGACTGACAAGGCATCACACTTGTACTTATCAGCAAACTATGTGCAAATGGTATATGGGTATTGTATCCAAATGAGCATTTCTGTTCTGTTCACAAAACCTGTTCATGTCCATCTAATCTGACAGTACTCACTCGACTATATTATATCTCTCACTTGGTTGGCACTGTCAGATCAGGTTGCTGTAGAGGAAGTATAGAGAAAGTACAGCAGAAGTAAAACAGTCACAGGTTAATTACAGGTGATCTGCAACAGCTGAGAAAGCTTCTCACAGCTCTTATATGGAAGAGAGAGCTAGGCATCTGCCAACAAGGCTACTTTTACAACCAGCAGAATGCACGTGTGCTTGTGAGACATGGAGAAAGTAGCTGACCTGCCAGAATCTTCAGCTGTGTGTGCATATGTGAGTGTGTGTGTGTGTGTGTGTGTGTGTGTGTGTGTGTGTGTGTGTGTGTGAGAGAGAGAGAGAGAGAGAGAGAGAGAGAGAGAGAGAGAGAGAGAGAGAGAGAGAGCAAGGGACAGGAGGTCTGTCCAACACAGACCCTGGCCTCAGCAGAACAGGAAAAGCCCTAAGCCAGTTAAAGTGCTTGTGTGTCAGCCAGAGCAAAACAAGGAGAGGTGTGGGATATGATACACCAACCCTTATAAAAACAGGCATTAGGATAATATCCCCCATTACAAAGACTTACATTGATGTGCTTTTATGGCTGCACAAACGCAGCCCTGTAATGTACACTCTGTGTGTATTTACAACACCTCAACCACAGCGTTGTAACTGCTGTCAAATAAAGCACATTAGAACTTGCTTGACAAATGTATTGTCCCTTTAATGTACTGGGTAACATTGGTATCCTACTGGAATATCAGTAAAATTGTTGATTGATATCAGTTAATTGCAGATGCCTGTAATTATTTTAATAATGCTATGAAAATGAAGTAAAAGATCAAAATTGTGGCTGTAACATAAATTGAAATTAAAAAAATAACTAAATGTTTAAGTAGGTAAATGTGCAATCAGCCTCGAGAAGGCAAGAGGTTTTATCTGGAAGTGCTTTGCAAAAGATATTACAGTAGTATAAACAATATTTACTGATGTAAATCAATAAAGGTTTAGTGTGACACCATGATTTGCAATCTGATATAGTAGGCAAAGCTCAGTGAGCTGTGTCATCCTCCAACTATGGCCACTATGCTGATACAGAATATCTGACTAAACATGTGTGGATACTGATACTTTAGTATCTTTAGTAACATCGCAAAGCACACTCATATAACTGTTAACCAATCATTAAGCCATCCTCAGTCATATTTCATTTCTATATGGGCTCAAGAAGCAAAAGACAAGACACGTTTAATAGAAATAAGTGATTTAAACTTTCACTAAATGAGACGACTCTAAGCTCCTGCAGACCTACACCTGTTTACCTCACACACTACAACAAGCATGCTGAACAAGTGTTTAAGCTCACTGCTGTGTGAAATGCCAAGGCATGTGCAGATTTAGGTTTCCCCCATCCCAGCACAAAGTGGAAGCCAAAACCGGGTTTAGCGCTGGAATCCAGGATGCTGCAGTTCTCCACGTTTACGTGCTTTGATGCTTCTCGGATTACAGAGTTGCTACCAAGTAGAAGGTAGAGCATGGGAGTGGGAGCAGGCGCACATGATATCAGCTGGATTAGTATAGCCAAACTAATATGATAAGTGGCCTAATGCTAGCTTTGGAGGTTTGCAGAGCGTCTTAATCTGTTGTGTTTAACACCCTCACAGGAATAGACCGGCATCCAAACACTTTTCCATCAGCTGCCAGAGGGGAAGAGGCCACCCTAAACCCCGGAGGCTCGGGCTTATGGAACATCAGTTGACGCTAGAAAAATACAGCAACTAATAAATCTAGTGTAACAGCCCAGCGAATCAAGTTTCTCTCTAACCCTAAGCTGTGATATATCAGAGTTGTTCCTTTTAGACTTGCCATTTGGGAGATAGAAGCTCCAGCAGGTCATTTGTACAACTTACTTTTAAACTTTAATACTACTAGAAGCACAAATGGTGGTAGAAGGGAGCATTGGCCTTTGCTGTGATGAAACCCACCCCGAGATCATTTATCTTTCTGGCAGGCTCTTATTTCTCCACTCCAAAGATTGTCTCAAATAATCAATGCCACAAACTTGGTGTTTATATTTAACCTCCAACACACCCACCAGTTGCTCTGAAAATGTCAAATGCCCATCACAGGACTCAACTAAATTCAGAGTAATAATCTTCCTTTGGTTTTTTTAATGGTTGAATAGCAAGGTAACTTGACTCTTTTATAAAGTCATAAAGCTTTTAGACAGATTTGCAAAAGCAATTCCACACTTCAGAAAGCTATATTTTTGCACCCAGTGCTAGAAGTTTTAAAATCAGTAGTTGCCATTTTGATTTATCTAAGAATCATCCACTCATTTCATGCAAATTCACAGCTGCAAATTAATCAATATTGACATTACATGAATATTAAATGTTGCATAGTTATGACTAGAGTCAGAGTTAGTGTTTGGACCTTCTCTTGCAATTGCATTCGACTCAAAATTGCATTCCGACAGCTCACAGATAATGTTTTTTCAACACCCTCCATCTGGCCGTCACCTGTACAAAAAAAAAGACATATGTACAAATGTTATTCATAGGCTGCAGCATTCAAAACAATCATTCCTTAGCATCTGACTAAAAAAAAAAAGTTGAGCCTGCTGGGCCTAAACACCTTCCTTTGCACCTGGATACTGGAATTCCTGACTGAGTGACCACAGTCTGTCCGGATCGGGAGCACTGGAGTTCCTCAGGTCTGTGTGCTCAGTCCACTGCTGTTCACTCTGCTGATTCGTCACTGTGCAGCAAATCACGGCTCAAATCATATTTCAAGTTCGCTGATAACACTAACATGGTGGGTCTCATCAGCAAGAACGATGAGTCAGCCTACAGAGAAAAGGTGCCACGGCCAACAGTCTGGTGTAGATCCAACAATCTGTCTCTAAACATTGTCAAAACAAAAGAGATGTTTGTTGACTTCAGCAGAGCACAGAATAACCATTCTCTGTTGCAAATCAACACCAGCTTCATCAGAAAGAAAGGCCAGCTGGGTCTCTACTTTTTTGCAAAGGCTGAGGAAAGCCCGTCTCCCCCCCCAACCTGACTATGTTTTAGAGATGGGCTATCAAGAACATACTAAGCAGCTGCATCAATGCCTGGTTTGGGAATTGCACCGTCTTGGACCACAAGGCCCTGCAGCGGATAGTGAGAACAGCTGACAAGATCACTGGAGTCTCTCTTCCCTCCATCCCAGACATTTAAACCACACGCTGCATCCGCAAAGCCAATAGCATTGTGAATGACCCTGCACACCCCTCACACACACTCTTCACCCTCCTAGAGTCTGCAAAAAGCTACCAGAGTGTTTGGGTCTTCAAAACCAGACTGTGTAATCCCCTAAGCCAATAGTGATAAAATAAACACTAACTATATTAAAGAACATAGTTCTTAGTTCTGTGTTGTTTTATGTAGCTCTGTGTACTTTGTAGCACCAGTTCCTGAAAGGTCCTGAAGAAACAACTGTGTTGCAAACAAACTGTGATGCACTTTGTGTAATGACAACTTTATATCAGAGCCAGCATTTGCTTTATCTGCCATATGTGCTACAGTAGCTCTTCTGTGGGATTGGACCAGACAGATCAGCCTGTCTAACCCAGCCTTGGGCATTCATGACAGGTCATTGGTTCCTTTGTTGGCCTTTCTTGGGCCACCTTTGGTAGGTACTAACCAATGACTAGAAACGCCTCACAAAACCAGGTTCTTCAGAGATACACTGACTCAGTCATCTAGACGTCACACATTAGTGCTCAGATCCATACGCTTGTCTATTTTTCCTGCTTCTAAACACACATAACTACACACATAAACACACATAAACATCTAACCAGAAGTGTATAAGTGTATATTTACAATAAATTACAAAAAAGCTATACAGTTATGGGGGTGATATACTGTATACAGGGGAGAGGATGTACACGGGTGCAGTAGGTGTTATAAATAGGAATATATGTGGTCTATATGTGTTTGTACAAACAATGCGCAGTGGTGAAGACATGTTAAAATTTACCATGCTGAACCGGATATGCATATGTATTTACTATATGCTTGTTTATATAGTACAATAATTATTTTTTTCAGAATTATATATGAAATTTACAGTAGTGCATAGACCACATTAAGATATATGAACTGCAGATGTAGAACAGGATTTATTACTGTAGATTTATTCATAGTTATATAGTACACTATATACAGAATATGATATGGCTATATAATATACACTGATGCAAAGATAGCATTATACATTATGTGCTGTGCAAAGATAAATATTTGATAATCAGTGTAGTAAAATTAAGTACATGTAAATAGATATACAGCCATAGGGAAGAAGTTATTTCTCAGTCTGAGGAACCGGTAGTTTCTTCCTGATGGGAGGATGGAAAATAGTCCATGATTTGGGTGAAAGCTGTTTAATGCTATAATAATGCTTATCTAACCGTCTGCAGACAGAGTTTCTTGTAAGATGCAAATAGGGTCTGAAATATTTCAGATGATGAGTAACCAAGTTGTCTTAGAGCACTCAGAATCGTAAAGCATAAATTCTGCTATACCTTTCACATGCCTGTAGGGGCTCCCACAACAGCAGAGGCAGGAGATCTGTCTTGTTCTGACTGTGTTTACAGTTGGTCAAGTGTTAGCAGGCCCCACAGTTTAGACATCACCACGATCCTTGCCCCTGACACCCTCCACTAAGCACCTCACATACAAATATTAGTCAGCGAACAAAGTATACTTAAGACTTTAAAGACAGTAGCTGTTTTTCTCATCTACTCTCACTAACTCAAGTCCCAGTCAGCAGGATCAGGACAGACAGTATGACACAGACAGAGATATTCAGGGAGTAAAAAACATGAGCTGCTCTCTAAATACCAGTGAGCTCAAAATCAGCACCCCTCCTCACTACCCTACCTTATCCCTTCCCTCATAAACCATCATCTTTCATGTTTCTCAGAGCCGTCACTCAATCACCCTGCCAGCCTTCTGCACTTAAGCAAGCAGAACATAATCTTCTCAAATTCGTCAGCTGGAATAAGCTATGTGTATTTTGGGACGCAGGAGGACAAGACATGTGTTTGGAGTCTTAGGTTGACTTGTTAGGAAAACTGAGTATACGCTTACACTTCCGTTGACATGACTGCGGTATCAGCGAGTCTGCTTGAGTTTCAGCCACCCTTTAACTGACCCTGATGGGGTGGACATATTTACAGAGGTGTTTTGGCAAACATTTGTCCAGTGTGGCCTAGCTAGAAAAACCATAATGAAGTGTGTTTACAGCTACTGCTACATCAATGCCTTGCAGACAACTTCTAACAAGCAGAGTGTGTATGCTATTTGTTAAGCGAGGGAATGTTTAAAAACCTGTGCTATTGGTATTAAAGAAGTTTATCAATACAATGTGCATGCATGCTTTATAACTTAATGTTATAAATATATAATAAGTGCTGTGATGGGCTGGAGTCTTGTTAAATGTGATTTCCTGCTAGTCCCAGGATATGCTCAGGATCATAACATTAATTAATAAATGTATTATTAGACTTGGATTACATGGAGTATCCATCATAGAAGTCCCTGTGAAGGATTTCTTAATATAAATAATGATAAGATACTAAAATCAGTACATTAACTTAACCCTGATTTAAACCAGAGCTTCTTTTGGAGATTTTGACAAATCTTATTTTTTTTTAAGAATTCAAACATGTTAGAAAAGGAGCATAATAAGTAAGCCTAAGTAAAGCTTTTAATAGTATATGTTGATTCTTGTTTGATTAGATATCCATATGAGCTCATTCGTAGACATCATACTGTACATACACATTTGTTTTATGGTTCCCAAATGTCAAGACAATCATGTGTGAAGGACAAGGCGAGAAGATTGGTGTCTTTTAGGGCTGTAAGGTTATTCTAATGGCATCATACATCACCCTTTAGAAAGGCACACAAAGCCAATTTACGAATGCCTTGCCATTACCATCTCCCTGTTTTAATCATGGTTCCTGTCATGCTAGTAATCAACACCATAACTTGTACCCTGTAAGATCATTCACAGTTACTTGAAACTTATGTGTACACTTGTACAAAGTCTCTCAGCTGGCTTTGAAGTGCGTAGCTGCCTTTTCAGTAGCAGTGCTTTAAATGCTGTTGTGACAATGCTAATTGGAGTATTTTATGAATGCGCACAAAGAACTTCCCTTGGTGTTGGCCAGAGCACCAAAAGTGGTGAGAACTAATGGCCTGGGATCACAAACAGCGTCAGGGTGTGTGCGAGTTCCTGTGATAAGCTCATGCACATCCACCTACACATCGGTGAAGAGCCCTCGGCATGGGGCTGTGACTTTCGCCACTTTCTCTAACGTCCACTTCACATCTCACCTAGCTAATAAGGTGAGGATGTTCCAGCATAGGGAGGAGGAAGGAAGGAAGGGCAGTTCTCACCTCTGGGCACATCACTCCTGCTCTTGTTATGCCTATTGCTTGCTACTCTTAAGGCTACCCATTCTTTCTGTTTGGCCCAAAGTTCCTGCCGGATCTACAGGATGGTTCTTGAGCCAGGTTCTAGAATGTATTGTTTCCATGTTAAGTCTGAATTTAGAAATATCAACGCCCCAGAATATTTTCCAAAGATTAAAGGGTCATATTTTTTAATTTTACAAGGATTACTGAGTTCACAGTTTACTAATCAATCCTATTTTTTTTTCCTTTTTTCAAATCTACTGGCAAACATTGCAATCTTATTCAGTGTAAACTAGATTATATCCCATATTTACATTAAATTCATTATGTCTGCACAAGTTATTAAAATGTGCAGACAATTCAGTTTATTGTGGCAGTGAGATACTGAATTCACAAGAGGCCACAGATGTGTGTAAATTTGTTCTTGTGAGTTCTTATATTAATACCATTGTGGTTACACTCCAGTTTAAGTAAATGGAGTTGAAAATCGAGTCTCTGAAATATTTGAACTTCATTAAAATTGTATTTTAGAAATATCATGTGTTGTGGAGAGGCATCGAGATGGTATTATTATAAAATGACTCCATTTTGCATATGTATTTTTGGATGTTTTTCTTTTCATATGTGTTTTTCGGTGAAGGTGAAAACTCAAAACTCACATTTTCTATTAAATCTTTGAAAACACAAATTCATGTTGTTCAATTGAATTAATATTTCAGATACCACGTATTGAGCACAAATAAAGAATTGTAAACCATGTGTATTAAAATTTCATGACCTCAATTTAGTATCTCATCGCCACATATAAATAAGTCATGCACATGTTTTTACTTCATTTTGTGCAGGAAAAACATCTAGTATTCTCTTCAGAACTCTTAATGGACTCCAGTTACAGTATTCAAAGGACAGAATTTTAATTATCTCTTATGTGGACGCTTTATCAATCTGGCATACATCGACTTGTCCTGCAATTTTGCTAGGATGGCTTAGAACTGCAATTGCTATGAAAGCTTTAGAACTTCATGAACTTCGAACAGATTTCCATTACAGGGTGCGTCACTGAATAGTTAATAACTTCAACAAAGTAGACATCATGTTAAAACTAAAATGAATTTCCTCTTACATAATTGCATAACTGCAAAATCTAAATTTGTTTCTGCCTCTCAAGCTGTTTTTTGGTAATGTTGAGCAACATCAACAAAGAACTTGTTAGGCTCAGATAATCAAATTGAATAGAAATATAAGCACCCAATTTAAACTCATGAAATTCACACAAGGTGGATGAAGTTTCATGCTGCAAGTTAGACATGTTCAAAATGTTTGGGTAATAAGAAGGGAAAGCAGAGAGTCAGAGAGCCTCTACCTTCATCTCACCCCTTCTTCTATCTCTCTTGTGCCCTTTATACAAGCCAGTGCATTCAAAATGCAGGGCGGTGGGGGTGAGCTTTTCCTAGGGCCTGGCGTCAGCTCTGAGTAATGTGTCACGACAGCATGGACACTCCCAAAGCTCTCTGGCTTGCTGAAGAGCTCAGGGATATTTAAAGTGCTCAAGGGAATGTTACTATTTGATGTGGTAGTAAGAACGTGTAAATGATATTACACTTGTAAACCTTTGGCGCAAGCGCTCAAGCAAAACAACTTACAAATGATGCCCATTTGCTAAGTGCAATTTCCGTCAGCAGCAGCAGATTAGGATGCAATGCAAACACATACTCATGATAGTTCAGTAACCTGAACACCAATCTGCTTAAGTCGGGATGTGGAAGAGAGATCCGCTTTAGAATTATACAGCAATATGCGAAAGAAATATAACCTTCATAGACTTTTTTCTAGCATTTAATTTTACAGTATGACAAACTACATAGTGAATCTGCAACATATACAAGTAACTGATGTGAGTAATAATCTAAGTAAACTGAGTAAATTAACTAAGACCCGTATTCGAATATAATGTTGATTACTTGGGTGACATTGGGTGACATTACATTCATAGATTCCCTCTTCAAGTCATGGTTTCTATGGCACCAAGCTGAATCTTGCTCTTTTTTTGGCTTGTTACTTGATTGAGTTTGTCTATGTTAAGTCTAAGCCTTACTATGCAT
This sequence comes from Tachysurus vachellii, assembly GCF_030014155.1. Taxonomy (NCBI): domain Eukaryota; kingdom Metazoa; phylum Chordata; class Actinopteri; order Siluriformes; family Bagridae; genus Tachysurus; species Tachysurus vachellii. Next base: position 9,031,952 of record NC_083463.1, read on the forward strand.
ATGCTTAGAATTACCACATATTCTTATCTAATAAATACCACCATATGTTAAATAATCTTACTTGATGATCTCAATTTGAGAGCAGAGGTTAAAGGGACTATTGTTACACTGTTTACAGGAAATAAAGGAATATTGTGACATTTTAATGGTAATTAAATTACTACTAGCTATAAACTAATAGCAGTAATGGGATGTATTCCACCAATGATCCAACTCAAGTCAAGTAAAGAAGCTTTATTGTCATTTCTACAATATATAGCTGACACAGTACATAGTGAAATGAAACAAAGTTTCTCCAGGATGTTGGTGCGACACAGAACAAAATACACAAAATAGCACAGACCAGTGTACATATTATACAGTACATTATGCAAAAATATAGGAATCTGAACAAAGAGGAACATATCTAGACCTATGTAGTCGCAGCACTTGGATGAGGTATTGAAATGTGGTGTGCAAAACAGCAATTGACTGAATGTGCAAGACATCATGTGCAAAGATAACAAAAACAGTGTGCAAAACCAGCATGTAAACAGCTCAGTATGGGTGGTGCTTTAGACATGAATGTATATTGAATGAATGTTCGAGCGTGTTTTTGATTTTACTACAGTATCTCCACTGACATGGCTACTAAACCTGCAGAACTGTATGCGCTATGTTCATCTATAGGGTTTCCAGGCCAGGTGCAATACTGTATCGTATCTCCTCTCAGCTCCAGCTATATCAGCTATATATAAAAGCACAATGTTCAATACAGACCTTTACACCCTTCAGTCATATCATATTATCTTATGTTTTTTTAAAACCACCCATTATGGTATTTCAAGTTATAGTGCCATTGGACAGAAAACCAAATCATGACTGATCTCTGTTTTATTGCTCTTTGGCTACTTTCTGTTCAGGGTCACCAGCTATATACCCTTCCTGACGCAACCCTTCCACTTTATTCAAGCTTGGGTTTGGCACTGAGAGCTTACCCTTCAGTGACTGGGTAGGTTCCTTGCCCAGGATTCGATCCCAGACCGTGGCAGTGAGAGCACTGGATCCTGTCCCTGGACCACCAGGAACCTAAGTTTTTAAATGATTTCCAGTTTTTTAATTGGGGTGCCATTAAAACATGTTTCAGTGAGGGTAACAATTGTAGAATTAACCATACAGTGTCTTAAAAAGATGCACGCAAGTATGAAATAAAGAGAGCTTGTAGTTTGGGACCAATGCATTATAGACAAACCTTATTTAATTCTTTAATCACTTAGTTCTGTGGATGTTTCACTGTTCCAGCTATCTAAAGAGGTTCGCTTTGGCAATTTTTTATTCAATATAATTCTGCATAAAACATTTCAAGATTTCTATGAAGATAAACCAGATGGAATAGATTTTGTTTTTAAAGTGTATCACAGCCAGGCTTTGGACTTGAAAAGAATGAATATTGCAACAGACTCTATGTGACGGCTCTGAACTATGCTAAAGCTGTCCGCAGTGTGGGTGTCCCTAGACCTTCACTGTCAGTCCAAAAGCCTCTGCAAAGGGATGGCACGTCAAAGCACACAAATTGGATGAAATATTACAGGGTCAGTGCAGCATGGACAATGGAGTGACATAGGAGATTTTGGTTAATTATAGCACCATGTTTTCTGCATACTGAAGACTTTAGGAATGGCAGATATGCACTTCCAGAAGTCTACTACAAACACACATTGGCTTTTACCAGTGCTGAGACATGCATTCCACTTAAACATGCATGAGGATGTGCAGACACACACATACTCACAAATATTCACACATGCAAGCAGAGATTAAAGAGTAAATTAAAATCAGTAATAAAATGAACTGTTTTGAATAAAACCATGTAGAACTGCTATCAGTATGACCAGTGCTTAAGAAGCCCCTTTATTAATGAGTGCATTGGTGAAACAACGACTATACAGTAGACAATACAGTAGACAATACAGTATCAGTCTAAGTTACATGCTATATTTTCATTACTTGCTCTACTATACAATATTCATAATATTAGTTGGAGAAAAGTAGACAGGAATTAACTTTTAAAATAGATAAAATGTAGACTGTAATAATCGCATAGATGAAAAGTAACATTTGGTCATTAATGTCAGTGGGGAGATAAATGTACAATTGCAAAATCTATGCAGCTCATGCTTTGAATCAGATTTAATGAGTAATGTCATCGTATTCTAAAATATTCTGTGTTGTCTGAGAATCATCTGAGACAGAATAGCACTTCAGGCAGCCCTCTCAAATCCATTCAGAAGAAGTGAAATCTTTAGTGGAAAGTGTATATATACAGTATACATACATACATACATACATACATATATATATATATATATATATATATATATATATATATATATATATATATATATATATATATATATATATATATATATATATATATATTATCATGGCAGGTGTGCAAGGATGGAAACTGTCTAAGAAAAACATGAAGGCAAGACTCATATAAATGCATATAAACATGTTATATATGAGTATATATGGTTATATACAGTATAGGATCATTCCAGTAGGATCATTCCAGAATTCTCAATTTTTTACTTTTTAACAAGTCACTGGTAAATTAACTAGTATATTTTAAGTCATTGTCATGTTTCAAGGTCCAGTTCCACTTCAGCTTCAATTTCTTAACAGATGGTCTTACATGTTCCTCAAGCACCTTCTGATACAATGTAGAATTCATAGTGGACTCTATGATGATGAGCCAACCAGGTCATGCTGCAGTAAAACATCCCCAAACCATAACACTTCCACCTCTATGTTTCACACTTGGTATGAGGTTCTTTTGCTGAAACTCTGTATTTGGTTTACGTCAAACACGCCCTCTGTTATTGTGTCCAGATAATTCAGTTTTAGACTCATCTGTCTAAAGCACATTATTCCAGAAGTCTTGGCCTTTGTCTCTGTGTTCTTTGGCAGACTTCAGTCTTGCCCTCATGTTTTTCTTAGACAGTTTCCTCCTTGCACACTTGCCATGATAATTAAAGTTGTGCAGTCTCTTTCTGGTTGTAGATTCATGCCCTTAGACATCAACTGTAACAAGAGCTTGCTGTAGGTCACATGATGATATTTTAGGGTTTTGGAGACTTCTTTAAGCATCGTGCAGTCTGCTCTTGGGGTGAATTTGCTTTGACGGCCTGACCTGGCCATGTTGGCAGTTGTTTTAAATGTTTTCCACTTGCAAATGATTTTCTGAAGGTGGAACGGCTGATTACAAATTGTTTTGAGATCTTTTTATATCCCTTACCAGACTCATAAGCATCAACAATCTTCTTTCTGAAGGTTTCAGAGAGCTCTTTGGATCTCACCACGGTGATACTTCTCACTTCAACAATTAAGAGCAAACCAAACTGAATATTTGAGGTTTTAATAAGACAAGCCTGCTTCAAAATGCTCTGTAACAATGTTCTAATCATTTTCACCTGGCTTTGTGATAATATTTATTGTTAGAGCAATCGATTTGAAAACCGAATGAAGTTGAAGTTTTTTCATTTCAAAGTTCATGCTATGTCTATATTCAACTCTTACCTGTAGTTTCTGTTATTCCACATTATAGTAAAATAAACAGCCAGAATAGTGAATTGCATAGCAGGGATTCATATATGTGCATTTAATATGCAAATAAGCATTAAACATTAAGCTTACTTTTCCTCTTAAGTGTTGAACCAGAATTTGAGGAGGGCTTAATAAAAAGGCACTCAAAGACATCACAAGCAACAGATGGAGGGCATCCTGGGTTAAAACAATGGTGCAAGCTAGCCTAACAAACATGTGCTTTACCACAAACCAGCCTCCTCTGCTTGACCAGCGTGCTCGTGAGCCCACTCGACAAATGACTGCCTCATAGGCCCTTTTGTTTTGCTAACTGGTGAATGTGAATGGGAAGAAAGGAAAACTTTGAGTAAACAAGCTGTGCTTACCATCTCAATAGAGCTGCATGGGTGTTCTTCTGCACAACAGGCTGGGCCACAAGGCAAATGCGGAGGCTTCACTCAATGTCAAACAGACTTCAGAGTGTACAAAAACAGCCCACTTCATTTTTATTTCTTCTCACACTATTACAGTAAAGTGCCTCTTGAAGCAGTTACGTGTTAAGTGTTGCACAGTTTTGCGTGTTTTTATCTGGTTTGCTCTGTTCATTTTCTCAAATTTTGGATTATTGTTTATTATTTCCTGTTTATTGAAGTTATACTATATAGAGTAAGCTTTTTTATTCTTATTGTTTGGGAGTAATTGAGGATTTAATTAATCCCAGTGAATTAAATGACCACCATAGTGTTTTCCATCACTGTAACTAAAAAATTTATAGACCCACTGGCTATGCCTCAAAGACCCCTAGAGGTTCACACTATCCTACTGTGAGAACCACTGCTATAATGCACAGTATCACTATTCTACAGTGAGCACTACAAGTAAATATGCTGTAACTACTGTATACAAATCTCATCTCATACATATTTGTGTAGAAAAAGTCTAAATGATTTATATAAATAATATTTAAATAACTACTCACAATGCTACTCAAATTGTATAAACACAATTGTAATGGCATTTTTAAACCCTTGATCCAAAACACAAGAAATTATGGGGTAAACTGGATACATAAAAAGTAAACGTGTTCATGAATTAAATTAGTTTAGCTTTACTTGACTAAACCTTTGCTGCCTTTGTCGTTTTTCATCTCAGTCTAAAATGACTCTGATTAAAATATGACTCATATATGACTAAAACCAATATATCTTTTAATCAAAACACTAATGTCAAGAATTAACATCTCAGATTTTAAATACTTTTGTAAAAATGTATGCATTTGTATATTGGTACTTGGTGAAACAGTGCAAAAATAACTTAAACCTTAAACTTAAATACATGTAAGTACACAGTACATACCCCTTGATGCTAAGATCAGTATGGACACGACATTATCACAATAATCATTTACTTTCTGGGGAAAGGCCAATAAACTTTATTACATTATTACAACATTATTACACATTTGTTATCAAGACTTAACCACATCAATACGTTACTTCTTAAAAATCATTGAAGTGGAGAAAAAACTGGTATTTTTCACTAGCATTTATTTCTATAGTTCTACATATTGCCTACTAATTTCAGAGTACTGCACCAAATAGTGCTATACGAACCTGATTACGTTCACATACATTGCTAGTTATTTCAAAAACCCAGCATGCAAACCTTTCCAGAATGGAATAATAGCCATGAAAATGATCGCAGTATATCTGCACAGTATTCACCTTTTCTTTACTGCTAATAATCATTGTGTTCCTTTGTCCCCATTTTCTCCCATTACAGGCTGAACAGAATCATCTTTTATTAGTGTCTAGTTTTGTAACACTGCCAAATAACACTTGATTGCCCTTTAATTAAATATTAATGGCCGTCATTATGTCTTCATTTATAATTAATGCCCGTTAACGACTGATATTGCACATTAATGTAATTAAACATTAGTAAAGCAGGAATGTAATTTTACTCTCTCTAACGACTGAATGGCTTTATACAACCCAGGCTGAGGTGTCCTATATAGAGGCTATTATAGAAAAGTGCATAAGGGGGCAATAAAAACATCTCAGTGCTAAGACAAATCTAGCAGAAGGATGGAAGGCAACACTGGATGTAAGGAAAATGTAAAACAATTAATAAATAAAATGTTAATTGAAGGAAATTGTAAATGTATTTTCTTCACTGTAGACACCGAATAATTCATAGTAGTTACAAGTAGTATGTTTTATTAGAAACAACTGAATAATAGGATGGGAGTTTACTGCTCCCTAAACTACTCGAAAACAGGTTATAATCTTCATATTCATATCTGTATTTACTATCATACAATATTGTTGACAAGAAAACTACAAAATCTTTAGGTTTTGATTGGGACGTATTTCTGTCTGATGTTATGTGTTCATATTAAATAAATAAGTATTCAATATTTAAGAAAACTCCTTGCTGTATCTAAGTCACAAATGTGACGTTCTCCACAACAACTTTCAGAGCAAAACATTTCTTTACGCAGATATCCCCTTTGCAACATTAAACCACTTCAAGCAGAATGGAACAAACATAGAGTGAAAAGGGAAAAGATGAGCAAATATATCCCCACAAGGTAATAAAATAAACTTTACGCCAGAGCACTGGTGAGGCGCAGGCCCTCGTCATTAAAAGATAATCACATCTCACACACACTTGGAAAACAAATACCCAGGATGAGTGTACAGTGCTGGCGTCCTCTGATGACACTAAAACCTCCTATAATTAAAGACTTCTATAGTGCTCACAGAGCTAAACAAAGACAGCTTTTTTTAAAAAAGGTCTCATCATGTTGTATCAATTGTTTGTGTCAAAGGAAAAAAGGCCTGCTTTCCCTCGCTCTTGTCCTCCCTCTGTCTCACTTCTCACTGCTCTTTGATGACTAGTAGTTGGTCATTAACACCACAACACAGCCTTCATTGTTTGTCTGCAGAGGTTTTTCAGCAGAACTACAAGGAGCTGGTGTGACCGGACTGAAGACACCAATACAAAGTTAATTTTATTAGGAAGATTCTTTTTATTACATTTTAAACATGGGCTAAGAGTATCAAAAGGATTACAGCCAAAATATTATTGATAAATGGTAGAGAAAGCATCATGTTTTCATGGTAGCAGAGTTTGGATGCATGTGTAGATGTCTTTTTAAACAAAGTGCAAAAAAACTTTAAGAACAATAAAAATGAACTATAGACGCAATGCAAGAATCACACAAACTAGACACACAGGCATAGCACACACTAGACTGTAAAATTCTCAAGAGTCCTATTTTACACCACAATGTAAGGAGAAGGGGGCAGAGTGAAGATTTCAACCAAGCAAGCAGGAAGATAAAGGCAGAGCAACATCTGAAAAGCATCTGAAAAGGAGCCAGGTGAGAGCAGGGAGATGGAATGGCCCATGGCGAAACCATGAGCTGTAATGGTGTCCTCTGTATGGCAAGAAGGAAAGGGGTTGTCCTCAACCAAGCAACAATGGCATAGGAGATGGAAGGAAGGAAATTCCTCCTAGTGTTGATGTCCATTTTGTGACATTGATTGAAGTTTGATTAATATACATATGTATATAAAGAATCTAAACATTTAATTTGATGTGTCTTGAAGGTTTGCTAGTGAAGAATCAAACATGGCAGGATTACCACTGCGTTGTGTGACACAGGTTGACCCCATCAACATGTCAGATGATTAATCTGCGGCTGTGCAGCCCCAAATCCTCTCATGTTCAGCCTGCTGATTGAGCAGTTAGTCCAGAGGTCATGTCTTGCTTCTGATGAAAGAGAAAGCATGCTTAGTTATTAGGAATCTTGGCACCAGTTGAACATTTTGCACACCACCTTTTTGATACTGCTATAATACTCCTGCTAACTATTTCATGTGGACTCTACTGAATTGTTTACTGGGCTGCGCTGTTCTCTGTGTACTACTGTATTGTAGTGTTGTGTATTGTAGTGTACTGTACTGTCCTATAGTGTATTGTATTGTCTGTTCTTTTCTGTATTCTTTTTACTCTATACTTAGTCTCTAGTTCTTCGTTATATTATGCATTTCTCCAACTTTATGTAGCACCTGTTCAACAGTTTCTTTCTGCGAGCCATCAGACTCCTCAACAACTAGAACTGAACTGTACCACACACACACACACACACACACACACACACACACATATACACACAAACACTCAACTGTGTGAATTGCACTGAACTTTATCAAATCCAAAACACACTCAATCAATATACATCAATTTAATGTATAATGACAATATACATGTCTACATCACCACCATATTACACTGTTTACATGCTGTTTTTGCACATGATGTCTTGCACATTCACTCAATTGTTGTTTTGCACACCACATTCCAACTGCTGCAACTACACAAGGGTATATAGAACCCTCTTTGTTAGAATCCTATATTTTTGCACAATGTACTGTATAATATACAGTATGCACACTGGGCAATGCTGTTTTTGGGTGTTTGTCCTGTATTGTCTTGTACTGTCTGTTTGTACTATCTGTTTTTCTTGCACTGTTTGCACCAGGTTGCACACGATGCACTTTATGTGGCTAGGACAATTTACTTTAAGTCCTTAGCTCTGTGTTGTTCTATGTAGCACCATGGTCCTGATGAAGCACCTCTTTTTTTGCTGCGTAAAATTCTGGTGAAAATAAGACCATACTTACACCTCATCATATTTTAGGATTCATTGGTTTAAAAAAAAAAACAACATGATTATATGTTTAAATAATCATTTTGCATTAATTTTCTCAGATTTTCCAAACAAATTCTAAACAGAATATTGCCTATATTCATTAAACATTGGTGTTTTTAGTGGTAAGGGGTTCTTTCAACATTTACCCAACTGTATTTTACCCTGTACATAAATAAATTCAAGATAAAAGTTTAAAATTAGACTTCTGAAAGTTAAATTCATGTTTGAATGCTTTTAAACTTTTTACACACATCAACAAAATTGTTATTATTTAAAAGACATGGGTTTGTCAGACACACCTGTACAGTATGTGTGTGATGAACTCGGTATATTTATGAGACATGGCTTTTGTTTTTCTGTGACACTTTCACTGATATTCAAATCAACTGTAATATATTTATACTTCCAGCATTTAGCAGACATTTTTATACAGAGCAACTTACATTATCAATTTTTTTTAAATACAACTGAGAAATCAAGGGTTAAGGGCCTTGCTCAAGGGCCCAACAGTGGCGGCTTGGTGGACCTGGGATCGAACTCACAACCTTCTAAATGGTAGCCCAACACCTTAACCACTAGGCTACCACATGCCCCCCTAATATGTATCTATACAGGCGAGCTTGCGAAAACCAAACATTTCCTGCCTGTAACCTCAGTTCAGAGGATATTATGAATGAATTAAGCTCCCAATGTTTTGTTTCTGGTTTTAAAGTGTAACTCCTATGCCAGTCAAGTAGGATAGAAAAATCAGGCATAAAAGATAATAATTGAGAAATTCGGATCAAAACCAGTCAATTTTAAGCACAATAACACAAACAATTATTGTTGTTAGTCACATCTCTTAGTCAAGCACGATTCAGGATATCTGTAAATGTGCTATTGTGTAGGCCACATGGACAGGAGAATTAAATTGAGGAGAATTTGATTAAATAGAAAGCACAGAAAGCAATCGAGACAAGATGAACAATAAAACCAGAGCACACAAAGACAAACATTTTGCTCAAGTACCAGTCACTTTTTTTGCTTCATTATGTGGACGATTTCAGCTTTGGTTTGGAATGTATCAAGGCAAACAATAAAACTGTGGTGAAGCAGTTCCTGAGAAAGTAAACCAGACCGTTACACTAGGATTAGATTTGAGCTACTTATTAAATTAACTTATTAAAATATTTTCTTACAAATGTTTTTTTGTCACTCAAAATGCAAGTCCAACATTTAATAATGAACAAAGTGTGGTTAAAATATTAATAATGTATTCCAAAGGACTTCTGAATGCTGGGTTGTGATTGGTCAGAAGGCGTCGATTCACTTTTCTGAACAGCAGCTCAGACAGTAAACCTTGCTCTAAGGCAAATCACAGGATTATATTAATGCACTCATTCTAATATGGTACTGTTTCTAGAGTAACAGCTTTAAATGGGGAATAACATTCGCAAAATCGATAGATAGATAGATAGATAGATAGATAGATAGATAGATAGATAGATAGATAGATAGATAGATAGATAGATAGATAGATACTTTATTGATTCCGGAGGAAATTAAAAATTCAATTTGCTAACTCCAGAATAAAAAAATTAAGCATAAATTTTTATGTACATAAAAAGTTGTAATTGCTAGCAAATTACTGTTGTATAAAAAAAATAAAACATTTCAAGATGTGTTGTTATTGAAAATTTGTAATTTTGTGAGTGGTAACAGTATCTCAGTATTGTTTTTATGTTTTTTTTTGTTACCAGATGTTTTTATTATCTAGTACTGGCAAAAATAAGACTCGACTGCAGACCCACATATAACTGATGCAAAATGTTAGCAGACAAAGTCTGAATTCATGAATTAGTAAATGCATTTTAAGTATAAAAAATATTCAATAGCTAATCTAATAGCTTTAACGTTACATGTAAGTGATGACATATTGTGTCAAAACTAAAGCAGCGATTTATTTCACCTATCAATACAGAGTGAAAGAAGCTTCGCACTTTGGTGAAGGTTTTTACTTAAATCGATTCTCAATCTTCTGGCCTTAACTTCTGTCTTATTGCATTGCAACAATGACATTTCAATGGATAAACAACCAGTTAAGTGATGCATTTGCTTTTTCCACGAACGGACACAAGATGGCTTTCACATTTGGTTCAATAAAAGCTTCGCCATCTACGGATCAAAAAGAAACACGGTCTGATAAAGATGGAGGGAGGTGAAATGAAAGGATAAATGACTCACTTAAAACCTGCTTAGGCTAACAAATTACTGACTGGCAAGAGAGATACACATGGATTTGGTGACTGCAGCTCTAACCAAAGATTTCCCTAACTAATTGCAAAGTAGAAATCAGGTATGTCATGAGAAAAAGTGCTGTATTGAAAGGTTTTTTTGTGTAATGTGCCTGAGTTGGCTTCATTATCGCTCTCTCTCTCTCTTCCTTTTTCTCCAGAATTTTAGTCTGCACAGATATTCTGGAGAGGAGACAATGAAAAATGTTAGGTGTTAGAAGTAATATTTGATTAAGCTAATTGAATTAGAGGAAAAATTGTTACAGAATGTCTTGGGAAAACACATCTATTATGGAGATGTATTAGGAGTCCAATTTGCCTGAGCTATTCTGATTGTTTCTCCTAATCTCTGCTCCTTGTTTTTTATTGAACTGTTATCCACTAAAGCCTAAGTTATTCAGTGCCGTGTGAGATTGGCAATACTATACTGTGTATTTGGACACAAGGTTGAGATGTTATTCCTTATTCTATTCATGAATTCACAAACCTGGTTTCAAAACCCTCTCCGGAGTTTCATCATATGTCAGAAAATGACTTTTGAGCAGTGTTGTGTTGTGTTAATATGAGAAATGTTGACAGGCCACACACAGGGGTTCATTTTGGATTGAACATTTTTCTTAGACTAATTTTCTTTTATGGTTTACAACATCAGTGTATTGTGATTCCTTGTTCTGATAGCAAAATAATATAGAATGAACACATTTGCTCTAATAATTAAATGTACATAGACATTAATTACAGGAGCAAAACCACTGAAGTGCAGACGGTGGACCTAGACTTGAAACCCAGGTGCACATTGATGCCACTGTGTGGTTAATTACTCTAAATTGTGTGGATAGAAGTGTGGATAACAGAACCATCCAAAAATTAGCCATTTAATCACTCCAGCTGGTTCTTTCTGCCTTTTAGAAGTAGTTATTAATTAATTAATTCATTCATTCATTCATCTTTAGTATCCGCTTTATTGTCTTCAGGCTTCCAAAGTCTATCCTGGGAATACTGGGTGTAAGGTGGGAATAAACCCTGGATGGTACTCAGTTCATCAAAGGATACACCAACACATTCATTTACACCAAGGAATGTATGAAACCAGAGAACCCAGGGTCATAATGTGTGGTTTTCCAAATTTTATACAGACCTGGGAGGTCTTGCAATTATATACAAAATTCTGCTTTTTTGAAAGGCCATTAAGTAACCTAATTATAAATGCTGATCATCATCATCATCATCATCATCATCATCATCATCATCGTCATGCCAGTACTTTAATGCAGTGCTGTGCTTTCTTAAGTTTCAAACTCAGGCAGCAGGGCCAAAATTGTACAGTGAGTGCAGACAATGTATGTGAATGACGTTACTTACAGTAGTACCCATGCTTCCTTTCTGCTTATCTATGATGTATGAGTGTTTGGTGTTTAACAGGTGTCAGTACTACTGGTTAGTACAGGACTACTGGGTTAATGACTGTTTGTCTATCAGAGTTATACTATATGACACCATCATTGTTAATAAACTATTTTGTTAAGCTATAATTTACTTTAGTACGATACATTTCTGCTTGGCTGAATTTCTATACATTTTCCCAACTCAAATGAACTAATTTCCTGTTTAGCTCGAGTTATATTTCTTCTAATGGACAAAGTCAGTATTTAAGCCTACTGATGAAACTTCTGTGGGCTGAATATGTGACAGAATTGTTAATCAATGCAAACTGTCTTTAACTCTGAATGCTTTACAAGCCGTGCAAAGGCATGTGATAAAACATATTCCGCAAAACCCTACAAAGGACACGTTTTCTGCTGCAGCCTACAAAGGATTCCAAGTTTTGTCGTCTAGGCACAGCTGCTGAGAATAGACAACACTGAACCTTTTGTCATATGACTCAAAGTGAGTGGGCATGAATATATTATCCTTTGACAACAGAATTTTCCCTCTATCCCGTTTTCACTCACCCCCGACTAAGTACTCTGGTAGGCACTTGTAGTCTTATTTGGAGCACATCCGGACCTAATCTGCCAGAACAGAAAAAGACCAAGGGTCATTGAGACATGAATTATGCGTGGATCTGTGAGTGGGTGGATTTAGATCTTGGAGGACAACACCATGAAGCATGTTTTTCTGGCTGTTACAAAGAACTTCTTAAGTGTGACAGAGCACGTTTGGGACTTGAGTCATGCCATCCGGTCTTCACTGTGCACCACAGACCTTTGGCCATTGTATTTGTGCATTTATATTAAACCCAAAAGCTAGCTTATGGTTACAGACTGTAAGAATGATAAATGAGCACAAGCCCAAGGACTGGACATGTAGTCATGTTTTCCACCACATAAAGGGCTGCTGTATGATATGAGCCAACACACGCATCCTTTTGTGCCCCGTTATTCAAATGGAGTCTCGTTTGAAAAAGCGAAACCATTTCTTATGAAAGAGCAGCAGAGTTTTAAAGGACAGTGTACATGGCTAGTAATAGGGACAAACATACTGTTATAAATGTCTTGTTGAAAAATTTTGGGAATGGCCCAAGCAGATGCTTAGAGCCTGCGTGAGCTATTGGTGATTATATTACATGCAGTACATTCTTCAAATGGTACATGCATTTGTAACAAATGTGTTTATTGTTAATTATTTTCCAGCTCTTGGGTGGCCAAGAGCAGCCAATCTCTTGTTTGTATTCTGCTTTTTTGTATCACGGTGCCTAAGAAACTGCTGGATGTTAAAGCCAGAGCAGAGTTTAGTTCAGCAGTTACTTTCTATTTAGTTTGGTTCTCACTCATTTTTCCAAAATACATAATAGTTTAAAAAGTATTTTGGTTATTTGGCTGTTGGTTTTAGTCTAGTATTGGTCATTAAAAAAATGACAAAACATTTGGTCATACAAAATGTATTTTAGTATGGAAGCCATTTGTGTTTAAATTATTTTTCACTTATGCAAACATTTATTTTGATTTTCATAGTAAATGAAACACCAGCTTTTTAAATGCACACCAGGAAAAACTTTCCAATTTCTGATGTGCTAAAATAAAAAAAAAAATAAAAGATAAAAAGGCATCGCCAGGCACCACTTAAACCACACCATAAACCACACTGACTAAAATGACTCTTTTACTGTGTTTTACTGACTCACATGAGTCAAATGGAGTATCATTTTTACCGCAAGAGATTTACTGATATCTTTAGAAATATCAAGATCTGAATGCACAAATAGTCTGTATGCAACATCAATCTGTGCATTGAGAAATCCTGTTTGGGCTCACACATGCACTGAGCCTCACACACACACACACACACACACACACACGTACACACACACACACGTACACACACACACACGCACACACACACACACACACAGCTCTTCCCCCTTATTAACAGTGACATCTGATGCCACGACTGGGCAAACGAAGCTCAACAATTGATGTCAGTGCCTTACAAATTAAATAAATGGGAAAACGCTATGGTGTATTAAACCCACTAAGTCCCTTTAATGAACAGTCACACATTACCGCACAGCATCCTGAGGCAGCCGAATCAAACATGAGTCGACTAGAAAACAGCCACAGGACCAAAAATAGGTAGAGCGAGTAAGATCAATGAACAAGCTACTTCCTATGGATTGAATAAAAATCGAAGAAAGTGACAGTTAAATAAATCATATAACAGCTTTAAAGATGAGGTGGGCAAAATGACAATGATGGAGAAATTTATGTGAAAAGTACAAAAAGAAGAAAAAGAAAAAGAGGAAATATAAAATAACGTAAACATTTAAATTGTGGTCATGTTTAAATGTGACATTAACATTAAAAATGACACAATTCACAACATGATCACGTGAAGGTGCACTTCCATGTCATATCAAGGTATGTGCATAAACACACGTAATATCATATAATACATGAAAATAAGATCAAGTGGAAATACAAATGGAAATAATAAATACATTTTCTATATGTAAAAATAAATGAATCATGTGTTTGGAAAATCAATGGTGAAAAAAAAAATTGGAAAAGCAAATGTGTGAGACATAAACTATGAAGTGTCTAAAAGCCTAATCACATCATGTGAAGTTTGTTTGAAATGAGTTGAATAACTTTGGTAAAAAAAAAAAAAAGAATTAGTTTTCAAAGATCAAATGGTATTTTTCGAAGATATGACTCAAAAAATAAAGCAGGATAAATCCTTAAATCACATTTGCACAGGTATAACATTTCATCCTAAAAAACATCAAATTCAGAGTGCTATTCTATGGTACATGCGATACTCTAAACCCTTTTTGTCCGGTACTCTGCAGTTAAAGCACACTTGATGTGTCCATGTTATTCTCAAATACAGCCATACAATCACTTGTTTGGCTATTGGGAAATATGGCATAATGTGTTCAGCTATCGTGGGTGGGATGAATGCATTAGAAGAGCTAGACATCTCTTATTTTCAGCCAAGGTGCAGAGCATGGTGTTGTGAAGAGACAGGAGGGGGAGAGATGGAATATTTAAAAGGGGTTAAGTGTTGAGGTTACCCATCCACGGAGCATAAAATGAAGGCTCTCACTTTGATGGACACCAGAACTCGGATCCCTGATGTCCCAAAATATTAGGTTTCTCTTCTAATAATGTTGAAAATATTGCCTACTGTCATGATTAATCTGGCCGTGCACTGGCACTGATTGCAGGTGACGCGGTCACAGTGCACTGCTCCTGTTAGTTTCCACACACCGTCAGCTTCACTCGCAGCTCCAGGCGAGCCAGCCAGCACTCTGATACCGGCTTTCCACATGGCCTAATGGATTGTGACAGCCAAGAAGGAAACCTTTGTTTTAATTCAAACAACAAAGCCAAATAGCAAAACTTATGTACATGCCCAACTTTTTCTGTTTTTCCCCTTTTTTCATGTCTTTTCTTTTCTCTCAATTTCTGTCACGTTTTTCTTTATATTTCTGCCTCTGTGTGACTGTCTTTATTCCAGTAGATAGTGCACAAAGCCAAGAATGGAGAGGAGTGCTGAATATAATGTTGAGGAGCAGAATAATCCTTTGCCAAGCACAGGGAAAATGTGGAGGTATTTGCAGATGTGGAGGACGTCAAAAAAACATTTGTAAAATCAAAGGCTTGAATTATTGCACAGAGTTCAGCAAGTTTCACAGAGCACTTAGACGCGTCATTGTTCTACTAGGGAACAACGAGGCCCTTTCTTTCGTGGGGGTGAAAAACAACCTTGACCATTCTCATAATCAAATCTGAATGTCCCAATGGGCCATCAGGACAAGGACTCTGGCATTTTTTGCATTGGCCATGGTCAGAACTCACTGTTTGGCCCAACAATGGCAACATTGATTTTATTGCACAGAAAAATTTGGTTGAGCTGTGCAAACTGAGCAGAAAAGAGGGGGAATACCATTTTTCACTCATTCCCATGAGGGTAAGAAGGTCACCGTTCACCCAACACCAAAGAGTCCCCACCACTGCAATTTATCTGTCCCAGTCTTGTTCCATCTGCAACATGATCTCATACTAAAAACAGCCTTAAAGGCAAAATTATGCATATTTTCTTTTATGCCAGCTTAGAAAAGAAAGTGTTACTTCCTTCCCTTGACTGTTGCTATCTTACCATGCTGCTATGAAGCTTAAATAATTTACCCTGTTGTTCCTCCACAATCGGTCCTTGTTTACAGAGTGCCAAGTCTGAGATTGGGTAGGGGGAACGGTGTTTTGAGAACTGATGTTACATTGATGTCCAGTTGCCATGGGGCTGCAGTAGCAGCATGAAGTCATGACCTTCCTGTTTAGCCACATAGTAACTTATTGAGTTGATACAAATTACCCTGATTCTTTATCTACCAATTTAGCTGCTGGTAGTGGGCAGGGGTCACAAGTCTCCATTCATGGGGGTAGCTTTTGAAGTAACTGCTACCACTGTGAGACTTTAACACTTTGCCCCATGCAGTGGGATGGAAGGTAGGAGGTGGAAGGAGGGGGCGAGTCTTCCCAGACAATGACTACCATTGCTGCCCCCATGTCAAAACACTAAGATCAAAAGAACCCACTACTATCGTTGACAGTTTGCTCTGGTGACCAACACTGGACATGTTTTCCCCGTGGATATAAATGTTTTATTAGAGGTACGTCCTTGGGCCATTGTTTTCCTGCTTCCACTTTGGCGTTGAGAGAAGAAGAAGAAGAAGAAGAAGAAGAAGAAGAAGAAGAAGAAGAAGAAGTCTTAAACAAATTCTACAAAACAGCACTGACATAGTAACATACTCATTTAGTTTTTTGAAAGGTAATAAACTAATCAGTACATCTGCTCAGCATGACATTTCAAGATTCATGTGGCATGTAATATTCAAACTTCCTGTCTGCAGAGAAAATATAATGATTTACAATAGGTATGCATAATTGATTGCCAATCAGTCTTCTTATCACCTCTCAATGCAGTCACTGTGCTTCTTCAAACTGACAGATGATAGAGTATCTGTGAAACAGATGGTGGATATTTAACAAAAAGTCCATGCTGTTTCTTAAAAATGATAAGTTTCCTATTTGACAAATCATGATAAATTGTCATCAAACACAATGTCCTTAGACGTATAGCTATATATGGGAAAACACAACACAGTATAAATAGATAATATATACCATCTCACTTGAACTATAACATTTATTAAAGGAAGTCAATTTGTGCTACAGGTTCATGATAGTGCAAGATTTAGCTCAGAAAGCTCTAGAATGTATGACAGCCATCTTTAATTTGTGCATATGTGTTGCTGTGCCTAAGTTTTTAAATCTTATGCTTTCTATTTTCATATTGTTTCTAAATAGCAGTGTTGATTTTACAGTGATTATAATTTATGATTAAAAGACCTTGATTCACACCAGCACTGAAGTACTAAAAAAATTTAAATTGCTTTCATAGCGGATAAAGAACGGACAGAATGAATGCTATCTACCACCTTAAATGCACTGATTTAATTTGTTGACGGATTACCCTCAAAATGGCGTTTAATTGATACCACTGTGGGAGCTGTGAACTTTAAATAGACATTTCTAATTACTGGATTTCAAAAGTAGGAGCTTTTTGGGAAATGTTATGGCATTTGGAAATGGATTCATGGAGCAGTAAGGAGATGGCCTCCCTGCAGCTAAATGACATTAAAGCCAGTTAAAGCCGAGACCTGAAGGGAGCAAAAGCACTAGTCACAAGGAGCTGAGCATGGTGTTCTACCTAAGGGCTAGAGAATGCATTACTTTATCGTGATAGCCAGCCACTTTAGTGTCACTCATCATGCTAGTGAAATGTGGCTCAAGCCTGATCACAAGTTAAAGCGAGGGTGAACTGATGTGGAAGACAAATGGTATCTATATGAAAGGGCATAGCCAAAAGTATGTAAGTCAGTGCTGATGGGAATCGTATATGACATTTCGAGGACAGAACCCAATTGGATAGCAGCTATGCAGCATATGTCACAACAAAACCAACTCCTTTTTTGCCATAATATACGTAAGGAAAAAACCTAGACTGCAGAGTACAGACAATGTAGCCATTATGGGTTTTCTGTTAATGAGATTGATGACTGATGAAGTTTGGTCAAAGTGGTCAGTAACAATCATCATTAGCCTCTCCACTGTGTAAGCCAGAGTCACATGGATCTCTTAACCCTCCCACGGCAATGATCTCCTATTAGAAGGCTTAAATCTCATTACCCCTGCCGTCCTGGTCCGAGCATGCCCACAGAGAGTCGGCAAACAGCCGTGACAGTACTCAGCCTGCACCAGACGGTGTCCCACAAGGTTCTATCCTCAGCCCTATGGCATTTTCAGCATGGAGCCCTGTTGGAGCAGGGGACAAATGAATGGAGGGGACAGTGGAGGCTTGGCATAGTTTAATGAGGCTTGGAAGGAGGGGGGTTGTTCATGGGGTCAGGGCGACATAGTGGGAGAAGGGTCAGAAAAGGTGATAATTGTGGAGAACTGAACACTAGGACTACTGTTTCATCTCTTCTTCCCTCAGGTGAGGTTAGAGGCTCAGCCTGTTTTACTTCTCTAGCACAGGTCTAAGGCTCCGTGGAGAATGAGTGGGAAGAATGAACCTGGTGAGTTCAGAGACAAGACAGTCACCCCCTACAAGCTCACTGCACTAATCTAGTCAGGGTCTGCAAGGCTTAATTTATAATCTAGTGCTAGCTGGGATTAGGTTTTTTTGTTTTTTTTTTTAGGATTTTGCAGATTTCTGTAGCAACTGATAATAAACCATACTTAAGTTGCTATATTGTGATCATTATCAAACTTAAGGGCTAAATATTACATGACACAGTATTTTTAATCCTGCTTATTACGATACCTCATTACAGCTCTAAAATAATTACACCTGACATCAAGCCTTGATTGTGTGTAGTAGTAGTGCACAATTCGCTTTCATGCCTTCCGCCAGCAATGAGATCAGGCCCCACTGCAGAGCCTGTCCAGCACGCTTCATTGGCTCATAATGGAGGATCAGTGTCAAATCAGCCAACAAGATGATTACATGCCAAGAGGCACAGCCATTCTTTAGTATTGATCCACTTCAACTGGTCCAGTGGTACATCACATCACGTGATGTGCTGAAACAAGCTGCAGCCAACAATAAAAAATAAGCCATTTTGTTTAATCTACACAGTGGCAGTGCAATAATCACACAGAATGTTTACCATTATCTCAAACTTATTGTGCAGCTCAATTATGACTAGTATGATGTTGGGATATAAACAAATACACATTTGTTATTCAGATTAAACAAATAACATGATTTGATGAGAGGGTGTATTATTTGTGTTTGTGTGTGTGTCTGTGTGTGTGTGTGTGTGTGTGTGTGTGCGTGTGCGTGCGCATTTGCGTGTACGTGTGTGTGTGCGTCTGTGTTTAGAAAGGTCTAAAGAATTTTTTTTCTCACCAGAGGTATGTATTGGGAAAAAAAAGGTGGATGTTTTGACTTGTGTAGATTTGTGTCCACTCAGCCAAGGAAATCAGGCAAGGAAATCTGGGGTTCAGTTGGTGTTCCCGTTCATCTCAAAGATGTTCAATAGGTTCTGTGCAGGACACGCAAATTCTTCCATACCAACGTTCTCAAACCATTTTTTTTTTTTTTGTGGCCTTGCTTTGAACCACTTAGTTCCAGTGACAGGAAATTGTTATTCTAAAGCATACAAATACATTCTAGGTCACCATGTGCTTCCATCTTTGTGGCAAAAGTTTGGAGAAGGCCTGAAGGACATTGTCCAGCATCTACCTACTTGTGGTGATATAGTGTGGAACCAACTAAAATTGCTCAGGCACAAAAATAATAATAACTGAGGTTGCTGATACAGATACCTCAGGACTTTTTAGAGTGTTTTCCAGTGTTTCAGGGGTAAAGTGTTTGGACTCTTTAATATTGAAACTTTTAGTCAAAGCCAAATGTAAGTTTAAACATCCAAATACAGATCCAGACATTTGTAGCATAAACCAGCTAAACATGCATATGGCAGCATTAAATTACACTCACAGTGGAATGCAAAACTTGAAATCAAAAGATTAATAAAGATCAATTAACTAGAGAACTAAAAAGAGTTTACTAAATTCTGGTATGAGAAATCTGAAAATGTGATACACACAGCTTTAGATCAGTTAAGTGTCTGTCATTGAATCAGTATGGTCAGGGATCTGAAGGATTCATGCTCGATTAAAAGAGCTAGTTTACAATTCATGTAAACAATCTCTGCAGCAATGCTTGCCTCCAATGGCACTTTAAACAGAACCAGTCTTGTAAAGTGTGGATCCTCAAATCATGTGCATTTCCCATGTTCACTTTAATCGGGATAGCATAAACATTGTTATCCTCTGTACGTTACAAAGCTGTGTATTATGTGAAGCAGTGGAATTGCCTTTGTTTTTTAACATAAATTATTTATGGTTGTCAGTTTTAAATTATTTATCTTTGCCGACAAGTGGAAAACAAATGTATTTTTTTTTTTTTCCAACGAAGAAAAAAAGGTTCTAAACTGATGTCTTACAAATGAGAAAGTCCTTGGAATCCTTTGAGATGGAAAATTTTGCTCTAGGGAAATTTCAAGAAAACCTATTCTTATAAAGTTCTTGTATAAATGTATGTGCTTCCAGACATGTGACAGACAAATCCAATAACTGCTGGGTGACCGAGCAGACCTGCATGTTTACATTGTCTCTAATCATAAGTGTCTGTGTGGGTTTGTGATGAATTTGTGTATACTCTCACCTAAAGCCCTGATACACTCTCTCTGTCTGCTCTGATAACACCAAACCAATTACAAATACATAGGTCATTACACCATGTGCCTCGAGAGTTCTCAAGGGTTGTGATGTTGTGTTAAATCTCTCAAGAGAACAAGCAATACAAAAAGATAAGTACACTGAGAGCAGGCATTTTAGAGGCAGCTGTCATGATAATGAAGTCTTTGCTATTAATCCAAGACAAACACTTGGGATCAAAGACAGCATATTCACAAGAACAGATTCACACGCATCCTAGTTTTATGTGCCTTTTTTTTGTGCATTCAAGACATATGTATCATGCATTGTGTGCATGTAATTTAATAAATAATTTCTAATCATAAAACCAACCCCTTCACTATAACATCAATGACACAGAGAAAATATTTTTAATTAAAAAAAAGGAAAGCTAAAAAAAAGAAAATTAAAAATTTTTTAAATATTATTACAATTATTATTATTAAAATAAAATCTTTCTTATTTAGACAAATTTGAGGCCATGTTATATATATATATATATATATATATATATATATATATATATATATATATATATATATATATATGTGTGTATTTTGTTTGTTTGTTTTTTTTTTGACAACTCAGAAAATACACACAGTCACAAGACAACTTTAACAATAATTGAAATGAAATATGTTATGTCCTTTAGTTTAACTTAATTTTTTGTTTTGTTTGTTTTGTTGAAGATTTTTTAAAACAGATTTTATAAGGACCCACAACTTACATACTAAAACATTATTTTAAACATTTACAAACACATTCAATTCATTCACTAATATACACATTATACACTTAAAACATACTCTTGGGCCTTAAAAAGGGCCTTAAAAGTAATCATGAATTTGAATCTGAAACAAAAATAACATGCAATATGAAAAGCATTTAATGCAAGATACTTCTTGTTGTGTGGCATTTTCAAGTTGCTCTGAATCGCTGAGAAAGCAAGTGATTGTGTTGCATCTGTGTATGTCAGTGAATGTGAGGGAAGCGTAAAAGTGTGTGTAAGGGGGGGTGTACACAGCCCATTAATCCCATGTCCCCTTGTCCAGCAGATAATGTTGAAGTGTGCAAGCCTAAATGAGCATGTCTCCTCTTTTCCCCAGCGTTTACAAATTGTTTCCCTCCCGCCGCAGCATGCTGCCACCTGACTGCTGCTCCCTGTGATACGCGTCCTTATGCTAGTTCACATGTCGGCCATTAATAAACAAATGAGGGCTCGCCCGAGAGGTCGAGATGCTCAGCTGGCCCATTTGTGAGGAGACAAGTGCAGGGAGCAAGGGGACTGGGGGGAGGATAGCATGTCTGTCATCCCTTCCTAACCTTGTCTTTGTCATGGATAGTAGACATTGCATGTGGGGGTGCAACCGTAGGCCCTTCTCTCTCTCTCTCTCTCTCTCTCTCTCTCTCTCTCTCTCTCTCACTCTCTTTCTCTCTCTCTCACTCTCTCTCTCACTCTCTCTCTCTCTCTCTTTCTC
Organism: Tachysurus vachellii; assembly: GCF_030014155.1. Lineage (NCBI taxonomy): Eukaryota > Metazoa > Chordata > Actinopteri > Siluriformes > Bagridae > Tachysurus > Tachysurus vachellii. The sequence continues at coordinate 9,054,261 of NC_083463.1, forward strand.
CCTCCCTCTCTCTCTCTCTCTCTCTCTCTCTCTCTCTCTCTCACACACACACACACTCCTTGGTTGAACCTTCAGCAGCTGATTAGTGTGAGTGACAAAGTGGAGCAGCGAGTCCACTCAGCCCTTCATAATAAATCTATCAGCGAGGTAATAGAATTCCATCAATCCCCTCTCTTTAGCCGTCCACCCCGCGGGGTCAGTCTCCCGGCGCTGTGCAGGCCTATCCCTCGAGACTGTACAACTGTTATTATTCAATTACCCTCTTTTCTTCCCAGTTAAAAGACCATGATATCATTATCACTTAATGAATATATATAATTGGATCTGGGGACTCTTTCCTTTCAGGCTGATGAATACTATTCACTATTCATTTTTGTCTTGCTACAAGCCTCCACTGCGCATTCATTACCTAACTTTAAGTTTGAAATCATGGTGACAAAGGGTATAGCTGGAATTAGCTTTAGTACTTATTCAGTGCTTAGTTAAACACATAGGATAATAAAACTGAAAAAAATGAACACTGCACATTAAAAGCAGAATATGCACAGAGTGCAAGAGATATTTTGAATCGAACTGCACAAACTGAGCTATTTAATCTTTTATGCAAGAGAAAGAGCTGTTTTTAAGCAAGGGTTTTTAAACTTTTTGTTTTATTATATACCATTATTTATAAGCTGACATGATTTTGAGGTTTGGATTTAATCTTTTAATCAGTCAAGTAAGTTAACAGTTAATAATAAACAAAACAGCTTTTCTAATAGCATGTGATTTCTACTAGTTTAAAAAAAAAAACATTCACAGACTGTCTGGTTATGCTTGGAAAACCCCATAGACTTTGATAACCACCAGTTTACAATTCAAGTCATTATATTTCAGAAGACTTCACTAAAAACTCCCCCATGTGAAATCAATCTGTCAACAAGCAGTGCTCGCTAATTATAATAAAATGAAAGAGTATGAATAACATGGTGGTGAACAGCACTAAAACATTGATTTAGTATTAGTACACTTCATTTGTGCCGAAAAGAAAAAGACGGGAAGGAGGAGACTCAAGGGGGAGGTCTGTAAATAGAGTGTGGGGGGAGATAGCAGGCTTTGTCTCCTAACAGTAAATTGTTGTCATCCCATTGGTAAGCAAAAGAAAATGGGTCGTCCCTCCACTCTCTGAGGGCAGCGTGCACCATAGTGAGGAGCTCATGGGTTAGCAAGTCGACCAGTATTATCAATCCTGGTTAAGGAGGCTCTGTTGACAGTAGCAGAGGGAGAGGGCTGCTTCCAGCCACTCCCCAAAAGAGTCCACTGAAGCGAAGTCCCTCCCTCACCCCGTCACAGATCCACACACACGTCGCGACAAGACCTCCTCAAGGCTCAGCCCCCTCTTCATACATCACTCCAAATTAAAGTTACATTAGGCCCTCCTCAATCAGGGGCCTGGCGGAACAAGCTGACATCATTAGACGGAGCGCATGGCGGCCATCCATTACAGCCCTATTATACACATGTCTCTGGATTTTAGCAAAGTTCATGCATACCTAAGTGCAAGTTTGTGTTAAAAATTAAAGACTCTTTTAGGAGGACAAAGGAGTTTCTGAACTGTTGACTTTGAGAGGGGCTTCATTACCCCACTGCCAACGGGTCAATGCCAAGACGTCGGCCTCTTTCTTCTTCCCTTGGTTTTTATCTATGTCCACATTAATACACTTATTCAATCAGGGCAGGGACAGTGAGGAAACAAATGAAGTGTTCTCTCTCTCCCTTCCTCTCTATCTATCTATCTATCTATCTATCTATCTATCTATCTATCTATCTGTGTGTTCGCATCCCTACACATCTCTACACAGGCTGTGGTTGTAGATCACATCAAATTCCAGTTGTAGTCAGACAAGAGTGTCACCTGAGCGAAATGCTTTACGCTAATTGCTTCATTTCCTGAATTGCTAATCCCCTTCCAATTTCTGCTCTCATTTCCCCTCTGTCATTTAGCCCCACACTCAGTTTACCTCTTCCTCCTCCTGCAATCACACTGCATGCCTTTGCTTTCCAACATAATGATAACAATTAATGCTGTGCACAATGATGCTTGATTTATAAACTTCTGTCTAATAGTGAAATGTTAACAATAGAGTATAATCACCACGTTTCTGTTATTTCTGTGCTTTTGTCACTTTTGTACACCTCACGTGTCACTTTTGTACATGTCTCTGGATATATGAGTGTGCAAAATGTGTTAAATGTAAATGTATATCTCTAAATATTCTGTAGCTGTGGCTCTGTATTTATATTTGCACCAAAATGCACTAATTTCTTTTTTATTAAAATAATTTAATCACTAATTTATGTGCTTAAGCAGAGCTCTCTCTCTCTCTCTCTGTGTGTGTGTGTGTGTGTGTGTGTGTGTGTGTGTGTGTTTCTCTTTTTTATACTCCGCAAGGCTTATAAACACCATGCAGATGTTTGTTGAGTGCATGTATGCACATCAGAGTACTAGCCTGCAAAGATATTAAAAATAAAATTGTTCAAAGTTAAGGGTGATAAAATTATATAAATAAAGGATCCTTTATTTATCACAGAGTTCTCTATCCTGTCCCATGATAGGTTCTGTACCATATCAATGATTATACATTTGAATTTGTTAAATAGCATATCCTCAATAAAAAATCCCTGTAAATAATTTCTTACTATCCGAATCAACAAAGTAAGCAGGTGCAGGTTAAAAGAGTCTATCAAAGGGCTCAACACTGGCTCTCGGGCAATCATGGGATTTGAACTCACAGCCTTCCCAGTGACCAGCTCAGAATTTTAACCACTGAGCCACCACTCCTGCAGTCAATGACCCAGTGTGACAGTTCAAACCACGGCACTCAGCCACACACTTACATTAACTACATGCCATTGATCCATTAACATACAAATGGTCCCTGCTTAACATGTGATTAAGATTCCAAATGCCACCAAATGTTAAAGAACTATGGTCTGAAGAATAAATAACCTAAATGGGGACCCATAACATTCAGACAGTAATTCGCTTTTTGTGCCGCCGTGGCTAAAACGGCCACATTTAATTTCTCATTACATGATGGATCTTCTCTGGAAAGTTGAGGTGTGCTGGCACATATATAAAATAAAGCTTGTTCCAGTGAGCTGAAGAATCCTACTGCTACATCTGGTCAGTATAAAATGTGACAACGTTGGAAATCAGATTGGAGCGTAGGCTATTAATTCACTCTATTACTACTATAAAACTCTGATATGAGATAAATGAAGTCTGAAGCCAATTGGACTCCTCTGAATGTACTCTATTAATGGTGGCTGAGAATATGCGACCTAATCAGAAAGGTACTAAATAATCTTAAAATGCAAAGACTCTTCAAAATACGTAATTGCATAAACATCCCGAAATTGATCACAACTTCGGGAAAATGTGCTGTTTAGGATAAAAAAAATCAAAAACAGAGTGGTGTGGAGAGATGTTTATTATATTCTACAGCCATCAGTAAATCCTGTTGTGTTCTATTCTTCTTATGCTGCAGCAATTTGCCAGCTCCAACACGTGTATCAAAAATGACATACTTTTTAAATCTAATTATAGTTACCTTTGATTGTATTATGTTCATGAAGCAACTTAGCTCATTTTATCAATTGATCACACGTTACATTAACTATAAACAGTCATTCCCTCACAAGTTTCTTATGCTTATGCCTTCCATCCTGAACACAAGTTAAAGCTAAAGCTTTGACACAGGAGACTCCTTCAATAAATGCTAACTATAGATCTCCTGACAGAAAACTTCATAATATCAACAATTACACGGTTTATTTTTTATCAATATTTAAGCGTCCATCCAAGTAAATGTATAATATTTAAAACACATCTCATGTGATATTTGAGTTCAACACAATGTAAGTACAAGACACATAGATCTTAGTTATTTTATTTTTCATAGCTACTTAGTGTTTTGTATTGTCTTTGTCTCGTACTGTTGCATTGGTCCTGGAGAAACGTTCTATGGATGAAACGACAATAAAAGCTTCTTGACTTGATTCTTGACTTGACATAAAAGCTTACTCTTGGACATCTGGTAGAGTACATCTGGTACTCCAGAACATCTGGTAGAACAAAAAAAGATGCCTCTGACACATCAACACATGGACAAAAACAACTGTGTTATACGAGAAATGTGTATGTTGCCAGAAAAGGACCCAAAACACAGCAGATCATGTTAGACCATTTTGAAGTCATTTTCCACATGAAGTCAAGATGTCACTTGTACACTTTGGGCTTTGTTCCTAGAAATGTGTGACTATTGTGACTTGGAGCTGACTAAAACTGATCACTGAAATGACATCACACTGGCAGTTGCTCTAAAACCACATCTTTTGTCAGAAATAATTCAGAGAAATTAATTTTTAATGTTTCATATAATTTTAAATAAATATAAGAAATTAATTTAAAAGTATATTTTTTAATCAAATGTTTATTGTTACAGAAAACCATTATACAGAAACATATCAAACCAGAAAAAAGTGCAACACACTGAATTTTTATATTTTGAAATGACATCCCACCCACAGCTGCAGTTCCCCAGGAAAAAACTCCCTCTGCCTCACATTCGGTACAATCACAGATAGTCTATAACAAAGATAATTACAGAAGACTCCACAAGGCAAATACGGCACAATGACATTATCTTTATGTCACTTTAACAAATCCTTAATTTTAGAAATTGCTCTTAGCTACGCTGACACTGTTTTTTAAGTAGTACCCTTCATCCTTGCCACAGATAGCTTCAGGTTTGCATTGCCCAGGAAAAAAATTTGAATTAGTTGTAATCACCTAAAATGGGTTTTTGTTTTATTTAAATGACTCTCAAAAATAATTTTGGACATGGCTGGGCTACAGTAAGGACACAAGTTGAGATAATTATTGCAAATTTGAATAAAAAATTGAGACTACAATATTTTGGTGTTATGATATAATCACTACAGTCCTGTTTAAGCCTCCCCTAAATGCATCTTATGAATAATAATAATAATAATAATAATAATAATAATAATAATAATAATAATAATAATAATAATAATAATAATAATAATAATAATAATAGAGGGGCACGGTGGCTTAGTGGTTAGCACGTTCGCCTCACACCTCCAGGGTCGGGGTTCGATTCCCGCCTCCGCCTTGTGTGTGTGGAGTTTGCATGTTCTCCCCGTTCCTCGGGGGTTTCCTCCGGGTACTCCGGTTTCCTCCCCTGGTCCAAAGACATGCATGGTAGGTTGATTGGCATCTCTGGAAAATTGTCCCCAGTGTGTGATTGCGTGAGTGAATGAATGAGAGTGTGTGTGTGCCCTGTGATGGGTTGGCACTCCGTCCAGGGTGTATCCTGCCTTGATGCCCAATGACGCCTGAGATAGGCACAGGCTCCCCGTGACCCGAGGTAGTTCAGATAAGCGGTAGAAAATGAATGAATGAATGAATAATAATAATAATAATAATAATAATAATAATAATAATAATAATATAAAAATAATAATAATAATAATAATAATAAATATAATTATTACTATTATTATTATTATTATTATTATTATTATTATTATTATTATTATTATTATTATTATTCAATCCTCTAAAACACTGTTGCTAATTCATAAGATGCATTTAAGGAAGGTTTAAACAGGACTGTAGTGATTATACCCAATAATTATTATTATTAAATTATACAATTTCTTCCATGATGTTATCTTTCTGACCTTTCTTTGAATCTCTTACTCTCTTATACAGTCTCTGTAGGCTTCGGTGGGTTTTAAGGGTCGAGTCAAGCCAGGGTGAGAAAAACAATCAGCCTTTGCCATCCTTTATTTTTGTCTTTCCCAGATGTTGCTTACAACAGCTCCATGGGTCGTGGATACTTGGATCAATATCTATTTAGTGACCTAACCTCTGTGTATGTGTGTGTCAAAGCAGGCAATCTAAAGCTGTATGAAGTATTTCATCTGACATGACCTACCTCTTGACCTGCTCACATCACAGGCCCTTCTGTCCTGAGGGCACGCTGCTCTTCAGCTATAAACAAGCCAGGGAAGTTGTTGAACACTTGTCACAATGTTGGTGGCAACCGACACCTACAGATTGTCTGTCTTTATACTGGACTCTCACTGCCTTTCGTCCTCTACTATAATGCAGGTTAGGCACCAATAGACACCCAGTGTCATTGGAAACACTTTACACTTCTATTGGATCATATCCTTTATATAGTTTAGCTGTCTCAAGACCAGACATCAGGAGTCCAGGAAATATTCAAATAATCTTTGATTCTGATCGGTCAGATTCATTTCCTATAACAGCAGCACAGACAGTAGTTCTACAGTATCTGCGATACAGATCATAGTTTTATAATAAATGTCCTTTTATAATATGTTATCATTTCTATAGTAATAATAGATTATATGTTTTTGGTAAGGAGATAGAAAATGTTTCCAGTATCAACAATGTTCATTCAAGCTTTCTAACATGGCAACGTTTTTTTTTCTTAGTTCTTTGCATTTTCTTTTTGTTGTTTTAACGTCATCTTAAACAGAAAAAAGAGACAGCTGATATAGTAAGTAAAATGTGATATATGCCCAATATATAGCATTGTCAAAATGCTGTTGAACACCAGAGGAACTCTTCAGAATATATTGTTATCAAAAAATATAAACTTCACACAACCCAGTCACTGATTATTTTTTCCCCAAAACCACACACACTATTATGTTTCATTCTTTACTTGACATTTATGAACTTTTCTCAGTAGAATTGAGACAGATCCAAACACTGAATAAAGGAATAATATCTCCTCCATGTCCATCTATCTGACAGGTCTGAATAAGGAAAAAAGCAGGCATGGCCCCAATCCTTCATTCAGCTGGCATTCATCTATCCCGTGTGCACCTCTTAATCTGGTTCTGCCAGCGGTCAGAAAACAGAGACCTTCAGCAGCTGAAACAAATGATACTACCAGGAACAGGACACAACTCACAGCAAATGCTTTAACACTTCCAACCTTAAGACACAACTGTGTTCTGCTGCTGTGTGGATGAGGCATGTGTTCCTTATAATCATACACATGATTGTACAGTCAAGAGCTGTTTCTCAAGTGGTGTACTTTATATACATTTAGTGCTCTGTAAAATGTAGCAGAATGATGTATTAAACTCATTTAGAATTTTATTAAATACTGTACCTTTGTTTCACAGCATTTGTATGTAACTCTAATTTAAAACATAATTGTCACATATCATATTGTCGTATGTTCTGCCACTCCGTGTCTAAGCTAGACAGAGAGGACAAGGCTAACTCTTAATGATTGGCACGTGATGTCAGTGATAAATTTATGAGGTACAGTAATTCAACCAACCAAGGATCATTTACACCTTCACAACTTGTGTGTGATGCATATATTATATATAAAAAGCTCAGAGCTACTTTCACGTTATTATTAATAGCGCTTCGTAATACTTGAGAGTAAAATGATACCTTGGAAACGGTATTAGAAGTGAGAAGGTATTAGATTTGATTAATTTTGTATGTTCAGCTTAGAATATTCTAATTCTAATTAAATCAATTCAACATTTTGTAATTCAACAGTAGATAAAAGCACAATTAGTCTTTATTCTATACCTTATTCTACATGCAAGAGAGAATACATGACTTATTCCATTGGGTATAACTTTATAATTAGTGACATTAGTAACTTCTGTATTGGTTAAATCCTTTGGGTCTACAATGAAAGGTGTGGCTTATCACATGACCAACACAGGCACCATCAGTACATATATATCCACATCTTGTTTGTGTGACAGTGAATTTGAAGTGTTTATTGCACTCTGGTCTGGTTTGTGGTTGTGGGATGACCTCTGTAACCTGCTCCTTGATCACATCCTAATTTTAATGTGACACCAGATCTGTATGTCAGCCTCATGTGAGAAGTGAGTAAGGGTTCTGGAAATACCCAACCAAGGCCTGCAGCTCATCCTGTACACGGGTAGATAGACTACAGGATACAAACAATGATGGCACCCATGCTAATGGTTTGAGTAACACAAGTGTAGAACAGAGGCCACTGTTCAAGTTGGAATAGAAGCTTTAACCGATTGTATTGTGCTTATAAATGGACAAACATTACTATTATGTGCTGAGTGGATACAATGGTGAATTTATGGCGTTGTGCATTAGTAGATCATTTTACCTGGATGCTGTAGCTTTGCTCCTACTAAAATCATAAAGACTACCTTGATACTCAACCCTGGTGTTGCTAATGAAGAAGATGGTTTTCTTCTGGTTCCTCTCAAGGTCTCTTTTTCATTTTGTCTTATGTCTAACAATTAACTAACAATAAGCCACAAACGTGCTAGACAAATAGAACTAAATTGTAATTCTAATTGTAAAAATTAGATATAAGTAATTAATTAGTATCAGCACTTAATCATATTCTGTAGGTTCTTGGTTTTGATTTTGGTTGGATATTTTGGATATTTTTTACTTACGCATTAATATGTCCACAGTCATCCATGTTTTAATGTCTACAAGAATATAAACATCACACACACACATTGTGAGGGAAACACTGTATAAATCTCCATTCCACTTAATACTGCTAGGCACTGCTAGGCAATTGAATGCATGTTCCAAGTCTAGCATAAGCATATGATAAATTGGTGACAAAGACAGGCCCAGACCAGTAACCTGGGTGCTATACAAGTCTGAGACTATGTTTGTGTGGCAGCTAATGATGACAGCATGTGTCATAAAAGAAGTATTCCCCCTCCAGTATCCTGAAATTTACTTTTAAACCTACTTGTTGGTTAGTTTGGTTGTTTGGTTTGCCTCGGGCCCTGAGTAGCATACCAAGTAAAGACACCACATGTGTCCTGTGACTAAGAGAAAAATACAGCTGTGTTAGGTGCTACTGGCTTTATTCCCAGCAGGGAGAGCTTCCAGTTAGATGTGCTTTAATTGACTAATCAGCCTTTTTCTTAAATACTTGGACTCCCTTAAATAGCACAGATGACTAGCGGTTCTGTTGATTTTGCAAATTCCAGCAATAAACCTTGTTTTGAGAAAAGTAATCTCTGCTTGCTAAATGATTTTAAAGTTACCTTATTAAATGCCACACCATACCAGCAATTACAAAACCGTAAACAATATTACCATAAAGTCATGAAGACAAACAAACCACTGTTAATCATCAGCAGTCAGCAGTGAAAATAAAAGGAGGCCTTCAAATCTGTTGGAAAGGTAATCCAATTGAGTCAGAATTCACTTGAAAGCCTATCTATTTGGGAATTAGTGAGAAAGTCAGCTGACAGAAGTTTAAGCATGCCAAACTTTGCTTTGAAAATAATCATTCATTTGCATGGCATTTAATATGCTCAGTACTGTAAACATGGGCAATAAACCTGAGAACCAAACCAATAAAATTTATCAGTAACAAAACACAGAAATACCTAACTAGAGCTAGAGACGGACATTGCATCCTTTTGTATACTCTCATGGTACTGAATAGTTAATGCCATGTTACACAATGATGGATAATGCGTCTAATTTAATTACTCGTTCAGAATATCAGGATTGTGCACTGAATCATTTTTAAGGACTTTAAATATACGTTGAAACAGAATAAAGCTAATAGAGAGGAATATATATGAACTGATACATATATAATTTTGCTATGCACAATGCTGAAACCAACATAATACTTGCAACATGTCTGAAAAGCACTGATTAATTATACAGTTTTGCTTCTGAGTAATTGCTCATTGCACACTGGCCTACAGTCAGCTAAACCCTTATCACTGCATCTATTCAACTAATAGACATTACAAAACCGTGCAAATATCTCAAAGCTCCTTTTACAACCATGCCAACAATTTAGCAGAACACACAAGCGTGACATAGCCAACAAAACTGGATATGTATGTAACTTCCTTAATATTTTCACGAGCTTGCTTTGTCTGAGATGGGTGTCCAGAAAATGCACAGAGATGAATGACCCAGTGAAGAATCCGGCTGAACGCTCAATGAAGTGACTGATGACATGCAAATTTAATATGTGGTTTCCACCGACTAAAGTGGAAGTGGAGGGGGGCCGCTATGGTGCAGCCCTGAGGCAGCTGATAAAGTCGAGCAACACAGGGGAAAGAAGGAAGGCTTTGTCCTAAAGAAGAAAAAATGAGGCAAAAAGTTTAGGCTCATCACAGGGTGCAGGCAAACAGCTTCAAAAATCCCACTGGGCCAGGGTAATAAGAGGAAGAGACATTTATTCATATGCTACACCTGCAATGCACTATGGATCCTTGATGAGAAAGCTAGAGAGGGATGGAGAAAGAATATGGATACATATGCAAATGAGCAATGCTAGAAATAATCACGCAATAACATTATGTCCCAAAATATTGTTATTCCTCTTATACTGCACAATTTGCCAGAGTTTACATTGTTATTAAAAATAAAAAGAGAAGTCATTTTTATCCATTTATAGTTATATTTAATGGTGTGCAACATCGATGAAGCAGGTTAGCTCTAATTATTTCTTACATTATAACAACTATAAACTACCGTTCCCCTTTTTTCTTACTACTCTGATAAGAAGGTTATGAGTTCAATCCTAGGACCACCAATTTACCACTGCTGGGCCCTTGGACAAGTGTTTAATCCTCAACTGCTCAGTTGTATATATGAGATACAGGTAGAAGTACAAGCTTCTCTGGATAAGGGCATCTGATAAAATGCCATAAATGTAAAACATTTTAAGAGATTTTCTTGTAACAGAAAACCTAAAGTTACAGCTGTACCTCTGACTGGAGACTCCTTCCAAAAATGTTCAATAAACATTTCATTAAAAGTTTAACAATTAATTCAACAATTAGACATATTCACAAGGCCCTGTGTAAACTGTTACTTCAAAAATGCTAAGAAATTAGAACATCAATATAACTATTGCAGCTTTAACGAGGTTTTGTCACAGAAAATTAATCAACACCTTCTGACCAATCAGTGCTGCACAATAAACAGCCCTGTAATTTAAAGTGGAAATAAAATGGTACAAAAACAAATATTTCATTTACACTCTAATCTTGTGATCTTTATATGTAGAATTCAACGCAGGAAAATAAGCTTCCGACATTATTCTCATTGCAAATAAAAATTCTTTTATCATCATTTCTTCAAGAAATAGAGGTGGACAGAAATTTGCTGGTGTTTACACCCATAACAGCTAATGTGGACACCCAACTAAAACACAGACATAACGCTGATCTTTAGGTTATTGAACAAGATTGATTTTGATCTGATATCAAGAACAAGGTGCCTACACTGGCACATAATGTAGGCTGTTTGTGATTACATTTAGCATATTAAACACTTTGTAAACTTTTGACAACGCTCAAAGAAGGGGGTCGGTTTTTTCAAATCAAATCACACACATGCAAGTCATCTGACAGGACTAGCTGTAATTTCTAGTATAGACTGTTTTCATGCTGAATTCCAGCATGTTAATTGAATCTGCTGTTCTGAGCCTCGTCTCAACTTCAATCACATGGTGGCATTAATCGTTTAGCAAGTCCTTTAGCTAGGCTTCCAAAAGTCACTGGATTCCAAGGTAAGGGTCCTGACTGCCCAATGACAATTTAACCCCATTGATTTTATGATTTGTTTAAATCATACAAATACTCGGATTCTGCACTGGTCAGCTGAGAACAGCTTCACAAAGTTATACAATAAGCATTTTACTTTGAAACACATGATAGCAAATAATGTAGGCTATAGCTGTATAAAGAGAGGTTTTTCATGTTTTTAGGGATTTAGTGTGTTTGACAGATGCGGCAAATTTTTTACACATAGCTATTGTTCCATTTCATGCTGCTTTCATCTTAACTCAGAAGTGAGAAGTTGGACGGGCTACAAAGTGGGAAAAGACTAGGATGTTTGTTTGCTAGCAACGTTTTAGCCAAATAAGGTTAGTAATGCGAGTACTTACTGTGCTTACCTACCCATAACAATGAAGTGTATTGTCAATCTTATAGATTTAACATGCTCCTTTGTTTATTATCTAAAACAAATACTAGCATATACAGTATAACCTATTGAAAAGCAACATTAGAGTATGTGGTACGGAAATGTTAAGTTTAAATCACATTCTGAACATGGAGGTGGCACCGTTCTCACTTTATGCAGAACTATGAGTAGTGGGGCAAGTTGAAGGTCATACATTTGTGTTTCTAGCATGAACACATCAAAGATTTGCCGTAACTTTATTCTGCATGTTTACTCAATTACAAATGTACACATTACATAATCTACCTCATTTTAGTTGCTATGCCGGAATATAAACAAGCAACACCATTTCATGCTTATTTGTAATTATTGCTCTCAAAAGATGGCACATAAGGATGATTCAGTTACAAAGTGTGTTCTGTTGTCATGGTAACCACCTATCCAGTAAATCTGCATATTAAAAACACCACCCTTTGTTGTAACTTTGGGACTGCTGTGCCAATAAAGAATAATGACCCGATGTCGATGCACAACTGCAATGAAAAGGAAAAAATTGCACTAGCTTTGACAGGTAATGGGAGATCACATAGTAATAATGTCTTTTCGTCCTAATTTTAATAAATAATTGTCAAAATGAAGGTAAGAATTTATACTGTTATTAATGCAAACTGATCTTGTGAAATATGAGATCAGTACATTAATATACATCATATCACACTTCCTTCCAACTCTTACAACTTAAAATAAATATACTCTCAGAAACAAATTGCTTTCCTCTCACTTGGAAACATAGATATATACATACTATTAAAATGATTTAAGGCAACCTACAGAAATAGACAATGATTAGAAGATGCCACTTGAACAACAAGGAATGGTTTAATTAAGTACCCTACACCCTTTATTCTGAGTGTGTAGGCTAATGCCAGCCAAATTAGATACAGTAGGCCAGACCATTTTGGGGCTGTGGAGCTTGCTACAAAAGATTTCATACTGTTGACACAAAACAGCAATGCAGCAAATGTTTTATTTGGTCTGATATTGCTAAAGTGAACTGGTGAAGTAAAATCGCAATCAAAAAAAGTGGCCCAATTTGTCTGGACTATAAATTATATGGAAGACAAAATTTTCCATGTACTGAATTAAACCTGGTGTTTATGCCATGTGAGCATCCAAACAGTGTGTGACATACATATTGGGGTTCATTTCGAGATTTCTACAGGAACAACACAATATAAAATATCCACAGACTAATCCAGCGCTTAATAATTATGAGGCCGTAAAAAGTCCATGCTGTATGTATGTAAAAATAGATTTGTGTGTGTGTGTGTGTGTATACGTGTCATTGATTTACATTCTGGCTTTATTATGATGTCAGTAAACCCAGAAGATTTACAAGCAATGTACCAATTTAATCCGGATTTTCATGCTTTACCAGCACATTATTAGGAATGTTACAGAAACGATCAGAAATATAACATCCAAACAGTAATGCACGCTATTATTTTAGATTTTATTTTATCTTGTATTTCTATGGAGGTTTTTAAGTTGAGGCAAAATGCATGTACTTCACATTGAGGTGAGAGGAGGTCTAGAGGGATAATATATCTGAAAATCCGATTTGAAGAAATTGTGCAGAATATTAATTGAGAAAGCAGTCATTAGACTGACTGGTGATTGCTTTAATTAGGCTCCATTTCTAGCCAACTATTTCAAACCTAACATAAAATCTGAATAGTGATAAATCAATAAATGATTACAAGCTTACAAGCATACACGTACAGTGACTATTGGACCCTGGCATGCACATGGATAAAAAGTCCACTTGTTGCCTCGTGAAAATGTCAGATGGAAATCTTAGTTTGAAATCCACTGAAATTAACAACAGACCTCTTTTTATTGTTCTGAGAGGTCATTAGGCCGCCAATTGGGTAATTATGGAAATGATCTGTTCGGCTTTTTGGGATGTTTTCCCCTCCTCTGAGTCTCTGTCGTGGGAAAGTTCCCCCGTAACTGCAAGTGTACCAGCAAAAATCAAATTAGTCAAAGAGATTGCATTAGTATTTATAGCCGGAGGCATCTGTAAAAGTGCAGGGTGAGAAGTTATGTAGGACTCAGAAGAGAGGGGCAATTATTGCCTAATGACAAAAGACCCGTACCTAAAGCCGACACTAAGAGTAATGAATTGGAGGCATTGATTGCATCTTGAAAGAGATATGAAGAGGAACGAGGAGGGTGACATAATGATGCTTAGTGAGCATTAAGGCTCGGTTTGAAGCATTGTCAATAGGGTTGCTCTAAAAAAAATGGTCAGTGTATCTTTCTCCAACAGGTTAGGCTGCTTTAGTCTTTAATCTGTTAATCTATTTAGACTATTTTATAAGCATTGTTGAAAACTGTTCCATAAGGGCAGGCAAACTAATGAAAATTAAATTAATGTAGAAATTAATAACGAATTATTAACGAATGATAACAATGAATACACAACTTAGAATTCAGGGATTTGTTTAACATGTGCTTAGGTCATGTAATAATCACTGCATTACTTCAGGATTGGTACCTTTATCTTTTTTTTCCTTGAACCTAATGTGTAGGCTTAGCTTTACCCTGTTAGTGTGTGCTTTTATAGGAGACTCACTGAATACATTTGGACCATAATTACTTTTTAAAGTAACACGTTTATGAGATATACATAGCCATGAGTTCCCAAATGTTTAAGATTTTTAAGGTTTACTCCTTTTTTCTGAGGGTCTAGAATAATGCTGCAGACTTTGCCTTATATACAATGGCAGGTCCTCAATTTAAAAACCAACCAGCACCCCCGGACAAATAACTGACACCTCTCAATAGCCAATTTACTCCATATTGATTTTGTTCCAACGTGATATTGAGCTTTCGTTGAAGATAGATTAATACAATTTCTTCTGATTTGGATCGAATTTTAAATTATTTTACGGACATTTTCCGGATCTCAAATCTTCAAAACAAAGTAAAAGATCAATTGGGACTTCTAACATATTAATGTTCCTGCTGTGTAGATCATGTCATTATGTCCAAACATCATATAGTAAAACTGCAAATATATTTTATAAAGTTTTACACCAGTACACAAATCGTTATTCGTATACAATACAACACACGTTATTCTCACCACCTTTCCTTTTAACGACCGACGCCTGCTAGTACACAAACAGTGAGGCCTAAGATCCCTTTCCAGAAGATTCCCTTAGTGATGGAATGAACTTCTATATTCATGGCTAAACCTTCATTTACTAATGTCAGCATATACTAGTGCATAAACCTCTACCCTATGCTCTTTTTGTGCTCCATACTCAATTAATATATAGCATGGTACCAATACATATATTGTCCTCTACTTGATGTCACGCTTTGCTTGTATTTGCTCACATTTGTAAGGGACAATTCCATTGAGGGAAGCATAATCTGTTACCCGCATTTTAAAATGTTATCTGATATATGATTTACTTTGGATTTGCCCACCACATACCTGAATTTCCCTTTTAACATCAATACCGAGATCCCGGATGCTACCACACGTGGGCGCTCTTTGAGCCAATCAGAGATTTCAAACAACAACCAATGAGCTCGATATAGTAAACCCCATTAGATTATTGGCTCCTAAGCCGCGTTTTGTAAAACTGGTTAAAAAAATCAGTGATTGGAAAAAACTGACAGATAATTAGAAAGAGCTGTAAGCTGTAATTCTAATTTACTATGATGTTTACGCACCAATGCGCATGACAAGGTTGAGTTTTTACAGGTCAGTGACGTATAAGCTTCTGGACTGCATTAAATAAACCTAGTGCCTTAAGATTATGTGCTTGGGAAATCAATCATTTGTTTAAGTTTATTTATTGTTTAAGGGATTATTCAAACTACTACTACGTTTGCAGACTCTCTGTGTTCAGCTTATCTAATGGGTTTCTAACATCCAAGGTATCTACATTTATATTGTACATTTATTAGACACCCTTATCCAGAGTGACTTACGTTTTTATTTCAATTTATCCAACTGAGCAACAAGGGCCTTGCTTAGGGGCCCACCAGTGGCAACTTGGTGGACATGGGATTCGAACTCGTGACCATCTGCTCAGTAACAGTCCACCACCTTAACCTCTAGGCCACCACATCCCCACAGTATGTAACACAGTACGCAATCTCAAACTTCATTCCTTTTTTAATAATTATTAAGGTTTTTTTTTTTTTTGCAAGTTGTTCACATTGAGTTGTTCTCGACCACATATTTACGCACAGAACATTTAATTTTACACGCTACACTCGTGCTGTGAAAGACACCACATAATCCTGTAAAATAGCTCTGCACGGTTGCAGGCTGTAAACCATGGAACCTTTTCTTTTAAGAAACACGTGTATTGTTTGAGCATTTGTGCAATGTTGACTGAGTGCTTTGTGCGTATTATACGCGGGTAAATCACACCATTTACAAGCAGAAACACACCGTTCAAATAACACCCTGCAGTCGCGCTAATGTGCTACTTAAGCGCTGCTCTAAATGACAATGAGTGGTACAAACCGGGTAACATCACACACACTCAACAGCACACATTGGCATGTTAATCTGGTTGCACATTTTCCCACATTGCAGAACTCTCTATAACACTCCACTGTATGAATCGTATCGTACTGAGCTCGGAGATGGTGGGATCACCAAGTCCATGTGCTGAAATAAAAACGTCTGGTTTAACCAAAAGCATTTTAAACCTAAAGCTAAGGCCGTGGAAATCATAAGAACCGTTTTAGATTTAGGAGATAGATCTATGCATTAAGCACAGCAATATTACACTTAATAAGTTTGCAACCTCATATGATTATATTACTTAACATTTGTAAAAAAAAAAAAAAAAAAAAAAAATTTTTACAAATTACGCAGTGTATGCAAATTACGAATTTTTACCCCAAATTAAATTGTGTTTTTGAATTTTTTTATTTAATTAGTAAAATTTTAAACCTTGAAATAATGGCTGATTAGTAAGGATTTTGTGATATATATATATATATATATATATATATATATATATATATATATATATATATATATATATAAAATACAACTTTGTTTTATTTATTTATTTATTTTAATTTTTATCTGTTATTCTGTTATGACAAACACAACTGTCTTAAAGTCCACATCACTGGCTCGCATATTCGCATGGTAGGTATCACTGCGACAGTGTGAACAGCTCAATGTTACAGCGTAGATTTTTTTACATGGGCTCCAGAGACGAAAAAAATCCTACAAGCACCAATCGCTCTTCACGATTTCACTTGTCTTTGGGGCAACGTTTTAAGAATAATTCGCATTTTTAATTGGTATTTATGATAGTGGTTGTTCTGTAGAAAGAAAGGAAAAGAAAGAAAGAAAGAAAGAAAGAAAGAAAGAAAGAAAGAAAGAAAGAAAGAAAGAAAGAAAGAAATTATTCCAAGCAGCACTGCATGGATGTTTATACAGACAGATTATTATTATTATTATTATTATTATTATTATTATTATTATTATTATTATTATGAGTAATATTATTAATAATAGTATTATTGTTGTTGTTATTGTTGTGATTATTATTATTATTATTATTATTATTATTATTATTATTATTATTATTATTATTATTATTATTGGCGTTGTTGTTGTTGTTGTTGACTTGACGTCTGAGTTTATGTTTGTAGAATAATTGTGTTAATGGTCTGTAACGTTCATGCTTATTGATGGTCTGCAAAACCCATGCAAAATAACATTTCTAATCCCCTTTCTAATTCGTGCGGCCTTAGACATCTGTTTCTATTATATTGGGAAAGTCAAGATGAAATGTCAAAGATATTATGACAGATTCTACGTTCGTTTCAAATGTTTTAACCCAAAATTTTCTCACGTCTATTTCCTATGTGCTCACTATGAGCAATTTGGCGCTTGTGGTCGCGTTTTGGGAGCGCGGTGTAGATTTTGTGTTTAGGCCGCGCGATGATTCCACTAAAGGGACTGTTAAAAATGAGCTGGATCATACTGTTTGACAGAAAGCTGCAGGTTGATAGAGTGGCTCCTTCGGGGGGTGAGGATGGTGAATTCAGGGGGAAAGGAGCCTGAGATCCTGCCTTCTGGTGGGTACAGCCTTGGGGAATCACGGTGTCGAGCAGAGAAAATCCCATTAAGGATCGCATTTAAATGAAAAGTCATTTTTTAACGCGAGTATACACATGACATGGACATTTTCCTTTCGGCTGCAGAAGAAGAGGATTTTTTTTTCTGTGAATGACGCGTTTTTTTAGCAAATCTGACATGCTGATGATTACGAGTTGGTGTAAAAATAATTGACATAATAAGTAATTAAAAGCGCGCTAACAATGCCATTAATTTATCACACCGTTTTACAGCCTTCCCCCTGCAACACTCTGATAATAAGTTCAGTGATGTGCCTTTACTAGTCTTGCGTTTGGGAAAAGACGTTAGGCTCTGCAACACTGCCACAATACCGTGGCAACTTCAACAAATCATATAAGGTTCAGTTATAAAAACTGGAAAGGGTGCATTTTATTTTATAAATTAAATTAAAAAAAATGCATCTGTATTAGGATTGCGGTTTGAACTTGAAGGTTAGCAACTAATTGGCAAAATCGAACAATACGCAAAATATTTATGAATCTGTAATAGTGGAGAGAGAGTGTGAGGTCATCCCTGTATTCACTTAAATACAATTAATATGATAAGGTGTGAGAGGTGCCCTTTGAATGTTACGATTGTCGATTAAATCAGAACCATACCGTTAAATATAACATGTTTCAGAGTAAATATTATCTCTACTGCAGATGCTCTGTGTGGTCTGGGTTCAGGATCCACCCCAGCTATTACAGCCTCTAAAGCCACATCTAAAGCATTTTCTCTTGAATGGACACATTTCCCATATATATATATATATATATATATATATATATATATATATATATATATATATATATATATATATATATATATATATATATTCGCCCTTTAGTTTCCTCCTTCTATATCTCTTTTTATTTGAGCGATTTAATTAGGCATAAATTCTGGTGCTGCTTTACTATTTGTGAGCCATTTGTTTCTGACCTTGCTGGATAATCACAGTGAGCGACTGGATCCGCACCGTCGCCTGCGCGCTGCAAACACTTCCCTTATTATTCTAAAAGCTTTAGTCGGGCTAAGCCGTGCATGTATGCTTAAATGCACATTTCATTAACAAGCTGCGGAAAGAAAATGACACCCGAATTTATCGAGCTTCAAAAGATCGCTGAGAGGACGAATGTGATCTCGTTTTGGATAATATGATAATATGCCTTTTACGCATGTACGCCTTTCTTCAGTGCGCACTGACAGGGAGAAACAGAACCTTATCCATAATGATCCTCGATGGCTTGGTGTATAATAATAGCTTGATACCATAAGGCAGTATTTTTATTATTTCATAAAATATGCATCAGACAATATTAGAAATCAACAAGAAAAAAAATAATCAAATGAGCATAAAAATGAGCTGTTTTCTTTTTAAGTGTCACGAAGGCAAAAGTCCTTTGGCTTCATCTGCTAAGTAGCTCGTATTGATAGACAGAAGATCACACGGGTCACCGTCTGCTTGCCAGCACAATACTTGTCTAATGGAGGGGAGGACATGGCCCGCGTTTCTCTTCAACACCATTATAAACGGCTTGATTTAATTAATCCCGCTTTCATTGACCACGTTTAAAAAAAGTTGCTCTGGTGACGTCGCCTGAGCGCGCGCTCCCTAAAGAACAGTGAGACTACGGAAATGCACGTTTATCAGGTTAAATATTAAATATTGTCTCACAAAAACATTACACCCTACAATAAATGGAGACAAAGGGAGCAAAACAAATAAACAAATATCCAAATAAATGCAGTTTAAATAGAAAACGCATCCTAAATATAACATTTATTTAAATTAACTGGTTAAATAAACATTTATTATTATTATAATTATTATCAATAATAATAATAATAATAATAATAATAATAAGAAGAAGAAGAAGAAGAAGAAGAAGAAGAAGAAGAAGAAGAAGAAGAAGAATTGTATGATCGATATAAATACTCTCCTTACAGATATTATTTTCTCTTTAGAAAAGTCCAAGGCTTACACACTATGCAAAATACCTCGTGGCCACGCAGAACATTTACATTTCTCTGAAGATGAGCTCTCATTTCTCAGTATAAAGTAATAAAGTAATTGGTTCTACTGTCGATTAAAGATCTTTTCATTACGGCAGGTGGAGCCTCTTCAGGCAAGTCGATAAGAGGTTATAACTGCATGCTGCAAAATAAATGACAAATGACGTGTTTAGAGTCTTTGCTTTTTTTATTCTGCCTGTGCATAATAGGAATTACCTCTGCGTTGTGCTGTAAGTTAGTGCACGTTAAAAAAATATTTACACAATAATATAAAATAATATATAATAATAATAATAATAATAATAATAATAATAATAATAATAATAATAATAATAATAATAATCAATATTTAAATAATAATAATAATAATAATAATAATAATAATAATAATAATAATAATAATAATACGCATGCACATAACACCTTTCATAAGCCTATTAACATTAGTCAGTGTTACCTTACACACCCCTATCTAGCACAATGACACTAAGCAAAATTTTCTCACAGAGCTCCATATTCTCCATCCACATCCTTTTCCTCGGGAACATCCCCGCATGCGTCGCTCACCTTGGTGCGCGTGAATGGTCCTTGGTTTGCATTTTCGTGCTCGCTCATTTCCTACTTTTTCATATGCTAACACATGCAATGATTAGGTCGTTAGCACCTCCACAGAAACCAGTAAGAAAGCTTTATGTGTAGGTTTCCCTATTGTTGCTGTGCAATTATTTCCCCCGACACGTATAACAAAATCGACGCAGCAGCCACGTAGCCTATGAGTTCAGTACAAGAAAACCACAGAAACTAAAGATTTTCTCCGAAATTGCTTAATAATAACACCCGCAAAAAATATTATAAGTCGGCTTAAACATTTGCTTTAATTCAGTAGAACGTTGAAGCAGTCAGTGATAAGAGTCGTAGTTGAATGTATCTGTTAGTATTTTTTTTTTTTTCAGTAGTTTTTCAGCACAGTGTATTCTGAGCTAATGTCCGTTTTTATAAACGAGGTGTAAAGGCTACCACAGGCTAATGCACACCAGAGCAGAAGACTTCAGTCATGTATGCATATCAGTTATAAAACGGTCTATATGACGGACGGACAGAGGTGTAAGTGTGTTGCCGTGTTGTCCCATTTGTTGACAAGCGCGTGAAACAAACTTCAGCTTCGCGGCTGTCGAACAGAGGGAGACCGTCTGACGTCACGGGGTCACGTGACGGGGCTGATAGTATATCTTTAAGTGGAAAAACTATCCTAATCTATCAGACAGTCGTTTTAAAAACCCTGCTTTGGAAGCATGCGTCATCACCTCGCTTTAGTCCAAAGTCACTCGTAATCAGGTACACTGGAGCTGGAGACCTGCGCGCTCAAGTTTGTTAAAACTTCCAAAGAGCTCTCGTAGGGAGACGTATAATCTGAAGTTTTGAATTTTCACTGGCAAGGCACTGTGACTGAGCTGCATTTAGCCAAGTGGTTGACATCCGAGCTGACCGCCGGAGCAGACTGCGCTCTCACCTTCGGAATCGGTTTCTCAGTTAAGCGCGCAGCAATGACCCTGTCAGGAAGTGGCAGCGCCAGCGACATGTCCGGTCAGACGGTGCTCACTGCAGAGGACGTGGACATAGATGTGGTCGGTGAAGGTGACGAGGGACTGGAGCGGGACAGCGAGTGCGGAAGCCCAGGCATGCTGCCCGAGTCCGGCGACAATGGAGACGACCTGGAAGTGCACGAGCGCGCTACAGGCAGCCCGTGTGAGAGTGGCGGGGAGAGCGAGCACAGAGCAGGGGAGGAGGGCCAGGAGAGTACCACTACCCCAGCGCCCAACAAGCCCAAGAGCAGCCTTGTGAAACCGCCGTATTCCTACATCGCTCTTATTACAATGGCCATCCTACAGAGCCCCCAGAAGAAGCTCACGCTTAGCGGCATCTGCGAGTTCATCAGCAACCGCTTCCCATACTATCGGGAGAAGTTCCCTGCGTGGCAGAACTCCATCCGCCACAACCTGTCGCTTAACGACTGCTTCGTCAAGATCCCGCGCGAGCCGGGCAACCCGGGCAAGGGCAACTACTGGACGCTGGACCCGCAATCTGAAGACATGTTCGACAACGGCAGTTTTTTGCGCAGGAGAAAGCGTTTCAAGAGGCAACCGGACATTCTCCGAGACCAGACCGCTCTCGTCATGCAGAGTTTCGGTGCGTACGGCCTTGGGAGTCCTTACGGGCGCCACTATGGCCTCCACCCGGCCGCCGCATATTCTCACCCAGCCGCGCTACAGTACCCGTACATACCCCCCGTGGGTCCTGTGCTGCCTCCGACCGTCCCTCTCCTACCGTCGGCCGAGGTAAATCGGAAGGCGTTCAGCTCACAGCTCAGCCCAAGCCTACAGTTACAGCTGAATGGCCTGAACGCCGCCGCCGCCGCCGCCGCTGCCGCCGCCGCTGTCAGCACGGCGTCCATGATCAAGTCGGAGCCTTCGAGTCGGCCCTCGTTCAGCATAGAGAACATCATCGGCGTGTCCAGCAGCAGCGGCACCGCAAGCGCACAGACTTTGTTGCGGCCGCCGGTCACAGTGCAGTCGGCGCTGCTGAGCGCGCACTCTCTCTCGTCATTAACACGGAGCTCAGCCATCCTCAGCGTGCCGCCGACAAATCTCCTCTCGGGACAGTTCTTACCGGCGGCGGCCACAGCAGCGATATCCAAATGGCCTTCTCAGTGAACTCATTTTTTAATATTTAAGGGAAGGGATGGGAGACTCTGTACAGCACGAACTAGGCAGCACTGGACGATTCGTCCACCTCAATGTAGCCATGTAAAGAAAAAAATTAATAAGAAAATATACAAAATGGAGGAATGCATTCAGCACAGGTAATATTTGTAAATATTTGTATTAAAAAATTACTTGTTCTATTTTTTTGATTTTGTTTTTCTTTTTTTCTTTTTGCTGTTCGAACTTTGACATTATGTAGTCGAAAGTGTTTTACTTTAATTTCCATCATATATATGTGTTTTTCCAATTTGGAATCGCAAAAACGTGATTCATTTATTAGGGGAATTCATGTACTTTTTGATTTATTTTTATTATGGAACACAAAATGTTCTTGTTCGAAGGCTGAACAAATAGTCTGTTTATACAACAAAATAAATATATGTATTCTATGTAGCTATATTGTGTTATAAATTCGATACATTTGTTAATAAATATTCAAGCAAATCGACATCTATATTCTTAATTGCTTAATTATTAAACTTCAATTAGATTAACACTGAAAGGTAAATCAGTTCATCACTTCATCAGAGGTTGTCGTTTATCTTTCATTTATTGTCAGGGTTTTTTTTAATTACTTTTTAATAGAATCGATTTAATTGACAGAACGTCCTAAAACGAAACGTACATTTCCTACACTCGGTTTAATCAGCGTATAATTAAATTTGATTTATTGCCGGTGGAAAATCACAACTAATTTATAGTTATTATTATATTATTATCTATATTTAGTTTTTCTAACTCAGTGCTTGGAAATGAAGCATCATTTAAACGTAAAATAGGAATTTTAATTGTATTACAAAGATTTATTTTCAAGGTTAGGTACTACTTGAAAGATTATATGAAGGTTTTTACACTTCAGATTCTATGTGTAATTTTTTTTTTTTTTTAATGTTTCAAAAGGAGTGTGTTTGCTGTTTTATAGCAGACTCGCTCTTGTGGCACCATGTTATTTTAGCATAATCCAAAGCTTAAATAAACTAATTAAATTAATATATCTTTATCTATAATGTAAGTGAATTATCTCCTGTAATAAAATGTCCGAGCAGTTGATCAGAGACACATAAAGGATTTACAGCAGGGACTTGAAATGTTCATGTTGCTTTTCTAAAAGCGGATCCTTAGTTTCACAGTTGTGTTTCTGGCTAATCAGCGCTACACAAACAGCAAATGGCGTGCGGTGTACAGGGGTTAAGAGGCTATATTTAACTGATACCCATGGGAAAAGAGAAAGGACTTGCGTCTTAAATTCACTTTCGAGCAAAAGTAGCTGCCGAGAGTGACATCGGATAACACCAAACTCATTCCTCTGTATAGTGCCACCTTATTCTGTAAAATTAGACAAAAAATTTGTGCGCGTTTCATGCGCATTTGTGCCATGTTTAACCTTCGGCCTCAGTGATTTAAAATAAAACATGAGGCTTAATGCTTTGATTCTCAAATATAAGAAACAAAAGCAGTGTTAAGAAATATAGGAATACATAATGCAAAGGAAAAAGTCAATATATATATATGTATATATATATATATATATATATATATATATATATATATATATATATATATATATATATATATATATATATGTATATTATTTCTTTATTATTATTATTATTATTATTATTATTATTATTATTATTATTAGTATTATATAGAAATTATATATATATATATATATATATATATATATATATATATATATATATATATATATACATATATTATAACAAACTAAAATAAAATCGAAACAAAAGAAGAAATTTACTATGAATAAAGAGAAAAAGAAAAGCAGGCGTTTAATCTAGAAAAACATTTTTTTTCAGTTTAATATTTTCTTTTAACGATCCAAGACATGGTTCTTCACTGCACCTCACCTAACCGTTATACATAGTAAATTCATATGGACACAAATAAAATGTGTGAGAATTAATAATTCAGCACATTAGTTGTTTATTCCAAACGGATGCTTTCACTACTGTAAATTAAAAATAACATAAAAAGGAACAAATATATTATCTGCTTATTACAATTAATGATGGTACACATGGGTAGAAATCTATTGATATGATCTCAGGTAGAAATCATATTGTGTTGGAGTATTAAATCCACACAGTATACCACTAGGTGGAGCTTAAGCACACCATCATGGTCCTGGATATCATATACACGCTATATAAACACGCTATACGTGTTTCTTGAAACCACCTAGAATCTATGGCTACATCCGAAACCTCATACACTTAAGGCTTACTCCTAAAAAGGATAATATTAGCATCAACAGCCCTATTATTAGCACTCATTCTGTGCTAACAGTCGTTTTACACCACCCACGAGACTATAGTACATAATACTGTCAACATCCTACACTCGTAAAACCCCCAGACCTACAAGAATGCAATATCTTCTCATCTTTACAATGTTAATGCTATGTTACAACCTGAACCTAGGCTATATTTATTTAGTCTAATCTGTAGATGCTTTATTGAAAAGCATAAAAAATAAAACAAGAGAGGCAATGTTCCTATATGTCCAATCATTCTCAAGTGCGCAAAAGCGTACATGCAATAATATTTTTATTTTTTGTTATTTAATATGATCCAGTCACGAAAGTTTAACGTACTGTTTTTGGACTTACGTGACATAAAGTGTTAAAATATTAAATTTAATTTTGCCATGTAATAAAAAGTAATGATAAATAAAATAAATAAAATCTAAATTGATATTCATTTAAATATATAATTACAGTAGCGTGTCTGTTTTTATTTATTATTGTATTTATTTATTTATGTATTTATTTATTTGTTTGTTTGTTTGTTTGTTTGTTTTAGTCATTTTTTTATTATTATTTTTATCTTAGAATTTATGATTAAAGGTGATAGTAGGTTTATACTCACAACTGTAAAACTAGAGGGTCATGGACTTTTCTATTAAACACGGGCATAAAAGTGTCGGGTTTTTTTTGTTTGTTTGTTTGTTTGTTTTTGTATTTTTGTTTGTTTTGTTTAGTGTTTGTTGTTTCGCACGTGTCACAGTAAAATGGTTTGTCAGTCTTTCAGGTCCACTCTGAA